>NC_089735.1:7983191-8135319 GCF_035083965.1 Branchiostoma lanceolatum
CTACTATGGACGATCGAGAACTATGGAGTGATAGGGTTCATGTACCCCATACAAAGTGACAGAGAGAAATGTCCCTAGTTAATCTACAGACCATGGTTGTCCGCAAGTTCTACAGTTCAGAAAGGATAAAGTTCTTCACATCGCTGTCGCCATCACTGCCCCCTCCACTGTCAATAACACAAATCACTTTCATAGAAGTCCGTTTAAGTTAAGTTTAAATCACGCCCATTCAAGAATAATTTGCCATACATGGTGCATAAAAATACTAATTATACGTATGTCAGTACGGGGCAGTTATGAATATGTACGTCATATCGCGTTGCTGACGCCCCCTCCTCACGTCACGAGCAGACGTTTCCACCGAACGCTGTTCTGTTCGAATCTTCGAAAAGAACTTGGAGGTTGTTTCGAACATAGAGCCACACACTCGGCACGTGGGAGTCACGCGTACGATCACGTGGGAGTCACGCGTACGTGTAAGCTGTCGTACAGAACAACAGCCTAGATCCAGCACAGTGGTAGGCGCTATGTCAACGAAAGTGTGCGAACGAAATAAACACTATCGACAAAGACTGATCCTAAAACATTACATATGGCTGATGAAAAAGGAAAAAAAAAACCGTGACCAATACCAACACTTGCAGAACGTTGCTTTGTTTTATCTTTGAAAACTTTTTGCATGTTTTATTTTTTAGATCTACTGTATATCAAAGGCGGTGGAAGTGCTTTTAAAAGAAGCCACTAAAACTTATCACAGTTTCAAAACGTTTACTGATGAAATGAAAAACCTGCAAACTTCACAAAACCCACTTATTTCAGAAAAAGTGGGACACTTCGTCTTCCACTGCCTCCAAAAAGGAAGTCAAACCCAAAAGGCTCAGATTGTATCCAGTAGTAGTCCTTTGTTATCATTGTACAGTACTGTATATTTTTTCTAAATACTGTTAACATCTACTTACATAATTTTAAAAGGGTACATAATTCTGCCACCCTGAAAATATTCGTCCAAACAAATTAGTATAGTGTACTCCAGGACTGGCCATATCTTGGTGCTGCACTAGAGATCTCTCAAACCCACTGTTTTTCAAAGTGGCGGATTTATGTAACCTGGCGGTTTAATATTAATGAAGTTTACATGTTCCAAGTAGTCCTCGGGCAAGAACCTTGGTGCAAATTGACATTTATCTTTTAAGTGCCCTGTTCAAAAAAGCGCCCAGCATGAATTTAACCAGAAGTGTTGTGTTTTTCAGCATCCCAAAGAGGAGGGAGAAAAGAATCAGAAAGAAGAGATCCGGGCATGGCGACGAAGGCTCTGGAGCTGAGGTATCCCTTCCTTCTGCTACAGCGGGGACAGTTGAAGATGGGGAAGGATCAGGCGGAGACTGGAAGGGGTCGGTCTTTGCTACAGCTGGAGTCATCCAGGTGGACCCTGAGTCAAGTGGAGACGGGGTAGACGTCAACAAAGCCGGCAAGGGACTCGCTACAGCCATGGAAGACTCAGACTCTAGCGGTGATGACGGCTTCACCAGTAAAATCACACCTGAAACCGGTGCCATGCGAGTTGAACCGGATTCAAGCGGTGATGGCTCGGGGAAGGATGATTCCGACTTTAGCAGTGATGACGGCTTTATCGCCAAAATTTCTCCAGAAACCGGTGCAATGCGAGTTGGACCGGATTCAAGCGGTGATGGCTCGAGGGGGGACGATTCAGATTTTAGTGGTGATGACGGCTTTATCGCCAAAATTTCTCCAGAAACCGGTGCCATGCGAGTTGAACCGGATTCAAGCGGTGACGGCTCGGGGAAGGATGATTCAGACTTTAGCAGTGATGACGGCTTTATCGCCAAAATTTCTCCAGAAACCGGTGCCATGCGAGTTGAACCGGATTCAAGCGGTGATGGCTCGGGGAAGGATGATTCCGACTTAAGCGGTGATGACGGCTTTATCGCCAAAATTTCTCCAGAAATCGGTGCCATACGAGTTGAACCGGATTCAAGCGGTGATGACTCGGGGAAGGATGATTCCGACTTTAGCGGTGATGACGGCTTTATCGCCAAAATTTCTCCAGAAACCGGTGCCATGCGAGTTGAACCGGATTCAAGCGGTGATGACTCGGGGAAGGATGATTCCGACTTTAGCAGTGATGACGGCTTTATCGCCAAGATTTCTCCAGAAACCGGTGCCATGCGAGTTGAACCGGATTCAAGCGGTGATGGCTCGGGAAAGTATGATTCCGACTTTAGCAGTGATGACGGCTTTATCGCCAAAATTTCTCCAGAAACCGGTGCCATGCGAGTTGAACCGGATTCAAGCGGTGATGGCTCGGGAAAGTATGATTCCGACTTTAGCAGTGATGACGGCTTTATCGCCAAAATTTCTCCAGAAATCGGTGCCATGCGAGTTGAACCGGATTCAAGCGGTGATGGCTCGGGAAAGTATGATTCCGACTTTAGCAGTGATGACGGCTTTATCGCCAAAATTTCTCCAGAAACCGGTGCCATGCGAGTTGAACCGGATTCAAGCGGTGACGGCTCGGGGAAGTATGATTCAGACTTTAGCGGTGATGACGGGTTTATCGCCAAAATTTCTCCAGAAACCGGTGCCATGCGAGTTGAACCGGATTCAAGCGGTGATGACTCGGGAAAGTATGATTCAGACTTAAGCAGTGATGACGGCTTTATCGCCAAAATTTCTCCAGAAACCGGTGCCATGCGAGTTGAACCGGATTCAAGCGGTGACGGCTCGGGGAAGTATGATTCAGACTTTAGCGGTGATGACGGGTTTATCGCCAAAATTTCTCCAGAAACCGGTGCCATGCGAGTTGAACCGGATTCAGGCGGTGACGGCTCGGGGAAAACCGCCACCATGAAAGATGACACAGAGTCTAGCGGTGACGGTTTTAACACCAAACTTTCTGCTGATGCGGGAGCCATGCAAGCTGGCATTGACTTGAGTGGCGACGACGATTTGTCCATCGGACCAGAGATTGAGATGGGAAGCGGGGAGCAAGATTCTCCAGAAACCGGTGCCATGCGACAAGAACATACCGCCGATGGCCCTCACAATTGCACCGGTCAACCAGATGGCGACAACCATGATGACGACGTCCGTCATCACGAGATACCACAGTAACAGCGTCAAAACGCCGATCCAGACGACGACGACATCAACTCGACCGAAGGGGTGCATTGCCTACTCTAAGCAGAGGAAGGTCTCCGGCTGGTTTTTGACCTGTTTTTATGCCTAAAACACGCCAAAAACCAGCCGGACCCACTCCTCTGCTTGGAGAGTACATGAAGGCACCTGTCATCACAATGACGCAAACAATGGCTTGATCCAGGATGATCATTTAACAAAGTCTAGTGATAGTACATATTTGTTGTAGAGCGTCACTAGAATTCACTCTTTTCGTCCCTTCAAAAACGTTGCGAGAGATAATATGCAAATGTACGTTAAGTTGGAAAGCACACAGGAATCCAAACTGTAGTTCAGACGCAAAGTCGCAAAGTGCTGTTTAAAGAAGCTGTTGTTCTCGACGTTGTTATTTTTCCATCATCCCTTTATTTCAAGGATGGTCTTTAAGCGTAGGTTGTTAAAATTGATGATAGTCTGACTTGGTGAGATGATGTAGAAATAAAACTAAGATAGTTGTAAGATTTAGAGTAGGTAGTTGAAAAAATTGTTCTTGACTTAAAAATGAATAGTTTTAAGAGTAGGCAATTGAGAAAATCGACGTAGAATAAACAGTAAACAGAAAGTAAAAAATCATTCCGTTGCCACGAATTTCATGCATGTAAGGATATCTCTTATTCTAAATTTGATAACAACAAAGTTTGAGGTTGTGTTTAGGCGTTCAAAGAATTTGAATAAAAGCTCATTTATTGAAGAGCGAATTCTGTTGACTTAAAAGTCTGTCTGAATTACACTAGAGATAATCTAGAAGTAAAATACGTCTTAAGTTAATTGTGGTAAAGGATATACAGTGGATGATAGTTAACATATTTGTTGGGCAGCAATACAAAATCTAATGTTACGCACTCTTACGGGCGCTGTCCTGGGTACTGAACAGGCTTCTTAGCGGAATAAACTACTTCTCTAGCCGCGCCCCCTTAGCAACACGAATAACTCGTCAAATTCGGCGCTACATCGGCCGACACGCCATTGGTGATAACGTCACGAAATCCCAATCTCTCATTGTACGAATCGCTAATTCTGATTGACAGCCAGAAACGGCCTATTGAGTTAGTTATTGAATAGTTGTATTATCATTTTGAGTCTTTCAAAATACCTCTGCCTAGAAAGGCATGCTTTCTCCACTCTGTGCCGTTTTTGTAAAAAAGATACCTTAAAATGTTAGAATAAAATGATTTCTTAATATTAAGTTTTCATGGCAGAAATTTGGCTTGACTCATCTTTTTTGTTTTCAAATAAAAACATGAAGGGGTTAACTCGCATTGATGTTTAACTAATGCCCACTTAAATTTCATTAACCTGTACAACTGAACATCTAATAATCTATCAAGTATCATTTGTTAGTATTATATCTTACTATATCAAATATCATTATCTGTATACCCATAGAAAAAAATACAATACACAGTTTTTGATACTCCACAGCCATATTCACAGCAACTTTAATATTCCTTTCTATTACAAAAATAACCAAAGCCCTATGAAATTATGTCTACTCCACTGTTAGCCTTCCTTGTTAGATTTCTTTTGTTAAAGCAGATCTTCGGAACCACTTTAGCCTGTACATATGTATATCGCCCCCAAAGGGGCACATATCAGTCTCTTATTACAATCATTATCCAAAAATATCAGATTCTTTGATCATTCACCATTCGTAGCACAACCACCATTCACCCTTCGGAAATCAACATTTCTGTACATTTTTGGCCAGCAGGTATACTTATAATAGATAACATTGCATATATGCATGAATATGTCAAATTTGCACACTTTGTGTGACTTGTAGATTGCTAACTATTACAGTCATACAAGACAAAACTAAAGGCGGCCGTGTCTTTTCTGTACATAAGTAACAAAAAAAGGGATACAATTCTAACTTCAACACTACTTCTACTACATCTTATATAATTGTGCATGCTGTGCAACATAACCAACAACTGAAATTCATTGCCTCCTGGACATGTACACAAGACTTCTTCTGAACATCAAAATATTCTGTCATACAACATTTTTACAGAGGAGGATGTGCTTTTACTTTCCAAAAATGACAAGTGGACGTAGACAATTTATCAGATAGGATAGGCAAATCTGTCCCAAACCTTTCTGCACTCGCAACTGACTATTTCTGTCTTCTCACTGTTAACCTCAAGTTATTGCTGCCAAGAACAAAGCTAAACCACCAAAGCTAAATATTTCGAACGTGACTATATGTGAAACAGTGTTGTACTACTGAAAACAGTTTCCATTTGGTCCTGACAAAGAAAGATTTTTTTTTTTATCATCTCAGCTAAAATTGTTCCTCTTTTCCATGCACTTGGAATTTGTCCATGTATTTTGTAATAATTGCAAACATAACTTGCTGCTAAACAGTAACCCATTTATACCCAACAACATACAGATCACAGTCCTGTAGTAGTAGTAAACTATTGAAAGCCCTCTCGGTGATCATCACACACATACCTGTACCTTCCATACTATTCTTTCTACCATTGTACATATCAAACGTTTCGGATGTCACTGACAACTCCTGTAACAGTGTTAATACAATTCCAATAGCAAAGCAACTTTACTTGTCTTTCCTCAACAATGGAGAATTTCTTCACGTAAGCTGGCGTACAACCCTATTAAAAAAATAAGAAGTTATCAACCTTCCTTGGTAATATTTGCATCCCTATATTTTCATCTCTATAGCTTTATATACATATTTTAGAGACCAGTCCTATCATAAATCATACTTACAGTTAGTGCTGCCAAGAAAATGGGCTGGGTTTGACTGTACGCCAGCATACACCCAGCAACATAACAAAACAAAACCATATCTAAACATTCTTCAACTCAAGAACAGTTTGAAATCAAACTATCAAATCATACATGTATTACTACACTAACAAGCAATCTGTTTCCAAGCACAATATCTTTTTTACCCTAGAATGCTGACAGTTACCTTTTCTCTATCTAAGAACGCAAACATTTGATCAAAGAAAGAGAAATATTCCTGCTCAAGTCTTCATTAAGAACCCTTCCTACATCCGTCCATTTGTTTGAATTGACAATAAATTCCACGCGATCATTTGGAAAACAACTTTTTAAAGGATAGAAGCATTTTCCTCATACATACACACAGTAGCCAGAGGTGAGATGGGAATGGAAGTTTAAAAACATCCAAAATGCCATTGAAACATAGCCCAACACAACCTAGTACAGTCTTACCATAACTCTACATGTGGACTCTATATTTCAGACTTTACACATCATAGGGCTGGAAAAATAAAGTTGAGTCACCGTCTCGTCATCAAACTTAAATCCGACAAGAGTAGAACAAGGAAGCTTTGGCCCAGGCAACATCCAATTCCTGATAGCTAGTAGTAGTACTGTACTAAAGTTATCATACATGTAAATGTTTTCCTGTAAAGTTCAGTTGTAGCTTTTGTTTGTTAATAGTGGCAACCAATATACAGTTCACAAATATATTTGGCAATACAAGTAGTAGTTCTAGTAGTAGTTCAGAAGAACATGCTCTTGTGTGTTGTTGCGGTGAAGACATGGATATGTTGTGTCGTGCTGCCTTCCCCACATGTAGTCGAGTGGTTTTGTCGGCCTACATGGTTTTGGAGCCATCTTTCTTGTTGATGAGAGCTTCGACCAGCTTTAAACTCTGTTTAACAGTCTGCAAGAGTACACAAATAGACAATGTTAAACTTTGTTTGCTTACATACTTCTTCTTCTATCCCTTAGTCTCACTATTTGGCCGTTGGGGCACAGAAGAAGATCTGACAACCATTTTTCTCCACCCTTCTTGTTTTTCTGTTTTTCTTACGTTTCACTCAGTGTCATGCCTGTCAATTCTCATGTATTATCTTCCCATCTTTTCCTTTACCTACCCCTCTTTCTTCCTCGTTGGACGGTTCCTTGCATCATAGTTTTGGCTAGTCCCGATGACCGTAGCACATGGCCGTACCACTTCAGTTTTCTTTTCTTTACTGTGTTTAGGAGGTCGTCGTACGGACCAAGGTGATGTTTGACTCTATTTAATACTACTGGTTCTATACAAAACCTAGAAGCACTCTCTCACTAGCAGACACAAATAAAACAGCAAAATTGTGTTGAAAACAACTTAAAACAGAAAATGTTACTTATACACTGCTACTACTGTATTTTAAGTTCACAGTGTTCAGAGTTAAAACCACCTTTGTGACACAACACAACACAACACAATACAACACAATACAACACAACACAACACAGAGTATACGTGATGAGACTGTGGTGAGAGGTCACAGGGAAATCTGCAAACATAAAACCACTGCGAATATTTTACATTTTACAGTACATTCTCTCAGTACAAAAATATACATACATCAAGCATACATGTCTATTTCTCACCTTGTAAGCCTTGTACTCTGATGACATGTCTCCCCTGTCTTCCTTTGTAATTTTCCTGATATGTGATTGGAATGAAAAATCAAGTGTCAGAAAAGCCTTCTTCCATCTGCGTATAACCTAAACCACATAGAACTGGGAGACCCCGATCCAATCCAGGGTCAGAGCGTCCCCTTTGGGGCTGGACCTGTCTTTCAAAATGGACATAAATTGTAATCTCCAAACACCGTAGGACTGACTGGACCTTCTCTGGCTGACTGGAGCTTCCCTGGCTAGCATATACAATTTTGGCACCGTGTAGATCTGCTTGGAGGTTACGTAACTTGGGGGTCCTGTGTTTGAGGAGGTGCCTAGTAAAGATGTACCCTGCTACAGAAACAGCAAGGAAACTTGCAGCCCTATGTGCCACTGGGCACTACAAGGGTCTGAACAAACAAACAAACTGCACAATATGGTTGGATAGCTGGGTGAAGTTAAAATTGGTTAACTATAGAATAGACTGTTCTAGGGGTTAAGAACAATACATTTAACTTTACAACAGTACTGTAGATTCCTGTATATTCCCCCAAAGAGCCCCAAAGCTCAGACACCGTAGATATATACCTTCATCATGACTACATGTTGTACAAGTCATGGTTTGTAGCTAACTTACCGTCCATTTTGTGTGAAGAAGTCATCCTCAAACCTCTTCAGCACAGCCCTGAGTCTCTTCTTCTCCAACCTCAGTTTCTTCAGGTGCTCCAACAGTTCATGTCTGGGCAAATAGGGAAGAGGACAATCTTAAGATGTATTTTGAAGTATGAGACAAGACAAACTTGAACTTATCCCCTGTGTATCTGATGGCAAATTTCAGATTTTTCTTAAGACCATAGAGGCAGTGAGTTGTTAATCCACTGTGTCTTGAGTATGATGTTGGAAAGCGGAGCCCATCCCTCTTCTTACACCATGTGCACCTTTTTAACCAGGTCCTACATTGTACATTGTTAAGGTAAACATACAAACAAAAAATAACTAAGGCCATATTGATTTGATTATATAGATGACATCAATTTTCGTCTGTTTCCACACACACACACAAAATCCGGCATAGGGTAAATCGTACAAAGCAGATGCAAAATGAGCAAATATATGCTGTAAATTGCAAAAAAAATATTTTGGAAAACGGATACTAACTTTGTAGAATACCAAGGTCAATTCCAAAGTCAAAGAAGAAGAACAACAAAAAATTAAGAATCTATATTTCGGTATACCATACTCTGTGTGTTTAGTTTAGATTATCCTTCCTGACAACATAGATTTCATAATGAAGGCTACTTTTTTTTGGCCAAACTTTTTATTCCATTTGCACACTCGCATCAGTTTTGGGGTTCCTAGAGGATGTCATACATATATATAGTCAAATCAACATGGACTAAGTGCTACTTACAGGCTAGCTTGGTGCAGTGTCTCTGAGGTGAACTCGTTCTCATTGGTTCCCTCCCCATTCTGGTCAGCTTCCTCCTCATCCTCCTCCTCCCCACGAGTCTCATGGAGTAGTCCAAAGTTCTGGGTCACAGTGAAGTCAGTAGTAGTCATGGTGCTGCCGATACCATCATCCTGAGGAGGATCACAAAGTACAGTCAGACCTGGTCGGGCAACCACCTCCAGTCACAAGCCACATTTAAACAGTCCTGTCCATTCTAACATAGTTAACCCCACCCTGTCCTCAGCAACCACCTGTCCTCAGCAACCATTTTCTACTCTCCAAGCAGAGGTTGGTGGAGAAGATTGTGACCTTTTTATCATATGCCCCATCTTCTGTCGGCACATTTTTCTACCAACTGTTAGAGGAGAGAGCGGACAGAAAATGGGGCATTTGATAAAAAGGTCACAATCTTCTCCACCAACCTCTGCTTGGAGAGTACCATTTTCCTCAGTCCATTGAATGGTTCAGCTGAATCCAGGTTTGACGGTATGTGTCGTTTACTTTGTGTTCAAGAATGAGTTTGATTCTGAATGGTAAGTCCCCATCTATAAAGGACAGTGCCTCACCTTTGGAGGAGTCTGTTGGAACTCCATCATCTCTCCTTCCTCGATTGTTTCCAAATTTCTGAGGTCCTGCAAGCAAGAAAATGAAAGAAAACCTTTAAGTTCATTTGTTCCTTCATTCAGACCCTTGTAGTGCCCCTCATTGCTGTTTCAGTAGCAGGGTATATTCTTACAGGGAGGGGTTGCTTGCCCTTCATCTTTAACGTGCTCAAGGCACTTCCATTTTACGTCCCTTCCAAAAGACGGATGCATCCCCAACCAAGATGTCCTGGCCCTTTATGAGATAACAAGGAAAACGAAAGATGTATACTTAACACAAATACTGCTCCAGCAAACTACATCTAATACTACACTGGAAGATGGACAGCCAAATAGGTTTACACATAAATTAGTCCAATAAGGGAAAGGAAGGTAGAACTTGAGAAAGAAGACTTACCCCAAGAGACGGTGGCTTGGAGAGGAATTTCTTGACCTGTCTGTATCTTTCATAGAGAGGACGTACAATGTCTTTCTCAACCCTGGATGTCTATAAGACGGACATAAGAAAAATCCACAACAGCGTCAAACATGGAGACTTACATTGGCCGCGAAAGTTTACATTCTCTGTACTGACAACATGTCTTAAACATATCTTTTACACTGTAAGTTTGAATGTTGTAATGAACTCAACGTTACAAAATGTACTTAATATACAACTTTAAGAAAGAGTCACAAATGCAGTAAGCTAACAAGTTTTGCTATTGATGAAACATGTGAAAAATCAACACAATCACTTTTGAACTTTTTGATGCTTACCTTAAACTTTGAGTCAAAGTCAATGTGACATAAATAGCGAAATCATACAAACAAATTTATCTCAACTTACAACACTACCACTATATTCTAAGTCAAAGGGAGTGCACAAAGGACCCATGCCTTTTCAGCACAGTTAACTTACAGGTCTCCCGTGGGTGGACTCAAGGTGCAAGAGCTCTTTCTGCATGGCCACTTTCTCGTCACGAAGTTCATCCATGGTCAACCTCTGTACCAAATGCCAACATGCCTCACAGTCAGGGCAAGAGATACGCCACTACTCAATGTGCAATAAACCCTACTTTTAACTTCAACTAAAAGGATCGGCAATCTAGTATCATCATCAGCATAGTGTAATCTACATGTAACAACAGGCAGCCTAAAACAGACCTATCTACATTCTATGAACATGTAAACCTGGCTAAAAGTGAATACGACAAAATTTTGTCATGATGACAACAACCTGGAACAACATGGTCGAGCACACAAAAACGTACAATGCGTACGTCCGCAGCTATATGAGAACAAAACTACAAATGAAAAAAGGCATCCATTAAAAATTTAGAGAACCTTCTTCTAGTACCGGTCCGACTCGTATATCTTCCTACTGTTACATGTAGACTAAGAAGTCTCTATTTTCGGTAAGGGTTTTTTGTGACAAAGTCGTACCTCTAGCTCTTCTGGTCTGTCAGCATCGTCCCTCTTCTCTGCCAGAACATGAAAGGCGTGGTTCAGCGACCCCCTCAGAGCGCTCAGGGGGCAGTCTGGGTCCCCTGCACCCCCTCCAAAGGGGTAGTCCAACTTGGTGGGGAGGGTCTTACTCAGAGAGTGTCTCTCCTCTGTAGAACAACACAAATCATCAAATAAGGCCATACTGTTTTAATTATACACATGACATCCTATGGGCACCCCAAAACTGATTCAAGTGTGCGAAGTAAAAAAATATTTGGGAAAAAAAAAAGTTGCCTTTATATCGAAATCTAAATGGTCAGGAAGGTTGAACAAATGACTGAAGACACAGAATTTTATACCAAACAATAAATTGTTTTTTTATTTCACATTTTCACTATATGACTTATACTTATGTTCATAAACTTTATTGTGGAAATGGACAAAAATTAATGGGTGTGCAGATGTCATCCAGTGTGGCCACAGACCCAAAACAGGGAGGAAACGACATTCACCCAGAAAAGACCCAAGAATGAAGTATATCTGAGACAAGCCAAACTCTCACCTCTAGCCCGATCCTTGATATCTAGAAAATACAGCAAAGAAAATACAGAATCAGACATCCCCACCTTTTTACTTATAAGTCACAAGTAGCTAAGAAAAGGAGGAAAATTTGAACTAGAATAACACTAAGACTCGATAAAGAAAGCATGTTAACCTTCTTCCTACTGAAGACATATTTTGGCACCAAATGTGTATTGGTTACAGGGTTAGGTAGCAAGGAGAAGGTTAAAAAAGAAAGCACAATCTTCAGACAGTAAAATTACCTTTCAGGTCTTTCTTAGCTTTTGACAAGTCGTTGACTATTTTGTGGATGTCTGCTCTGCCCATTTTGTCAGCATGTGAGGGCTGTAGGGTAGATACAAACATATTAGATATGATAACAATACAGAATATTTCAAAACAAAAACACTTCAGAATATCAACTTGAGGAATACTCTCTGAGAAATGGGGCACAACTTACTCTGTAACCTTTTTCCTCTTCAAATTGAGATTCGAATCTTCGGACTTTCTTTTTCAGACCTGGAAAGCAATGGGTAGAATTAAGCACCTAAACCATTACAACATAAATATGTCACATACATATATAAAACACTCACAAACAGAGAAGAGACAAAGAGAAGCTTATCATAATTATATAAGGCTATTAAAAATGGGACTTACTGTGAATTTTTTTGGTCAGGTCTCGAATTTCCTTGTCCTCTGTAGTCATACTGTATAACATAACATACATGTTCTGGTTATGCGGATAATTAAGGTGCCATCAGCTCACAAACCATTAACGCACTTACCACTAGGCTTAAAGGTCCGGACCAGTTAAACTGGTCAGCGAGAGGCGCTTAAACCACACTGTTACAGAAGAGAGAACACATTAGACAGGTGGCATACCTGTGCATGTGTGAGGCTGGGGGTGAAGGTGGGATGTCCACATCGGCAGGCGCACTGCAAGAGAAACACAACACAAACATTTACAACAACCATACCTTAAATACAATACCCTGTGGACTGCAGGTGAAATAAATGCTGTGGACCAATTAGTCAACAGCAACATCAAGCACACATGAACACAGTGGGAAAAGAAAGATTTGCATGGCAGAAATTTACACAACAAATGCACACTGCAATATGACACAGAGACTAGAAAAATAGAAGTTAAGAAAATACATGTAGATTTTCTGGTCTGCACAAAAAGATGATTATGGTTATCATTAGTTTAAAACATGAGACTGAAAGTTAGTAATTCCAACATCAGCCTGTACAAACTTGCAGAACACGCAATCACAAAGATCCAACCTATTCCCTCCCAACGACAAAACAATGATCACCATTAGCTGGAATGAAGAAAACATGCTACAAACGTTTAATTCATACAGGGAGCTGATTTTTAATCAAGTGCTTTTCTTGATACTTAGGCATATCTGAATCAAGGGTAACAAACATTGGGACAAACCCAGATTAAAGCTGTATCGATGTAGCAAGTTGGTGCTAAACTAAAAACAGAGTTAGGACTGTTTCTGAGGGTAGGAAGAAATGTCGGAAAGCGTAGAAGAGTGACAGACGGTTAGATAAGTAATAAAGACTATAAAGATGATTTAAATGTTTTGTTTAATTTGTAATAAGCTGACTACCACATATTGCAAAATGCAGTTGCACTATACTGTGACAGTTAACATTTCATTTTCATCATTTAAATCTAATACCATAATAACCATTATGATGATTCGTTGATGAAGGTTAGACATCCAGGTAATAAGATCCGCCAAAAACAGTTGTTTTACAGTTACCTCTGAGTTGAATGAGACAGCATTTGGAGAAAGAGCTAATTTGTCTTTTTTTTAAACTCCAAGCGTTAGCAGTACGCTTGCAACTTCCAAAGACATTTCCTTTAGAGTCTCTGTTGCTACTCGATTCTTTCATTTGAAAGGGCCAACTGTTATTTGCATCTGGTAACTCTGGTATATTTTCTTTTTTTTATACAGGTACGCCGAAACGATCGTCGAAGAAAATCTATTCAAACCGTTTGGTCCAATGTGTCTTTGCCCTGTTTTTGTTTGTTCTGGGTTGTGTTTCGTTTTTTCCTTGTTTCCACATACTTTTTGCTGACGTTCGTATTTATCATTGTTACTAGCAAAATTGTATTTGGGACGCACATTTATTAACACGTTTTGTCGTTTAACTAACATAATTCGGAAGAATGTCTACAAAACAAAACAGCGTTTACATCCCCAAGCTTATGAACGAAAGGGTTTTGTAATTATAACTCTTCAATATGAAGAAAGGTAAGTTCTCGATTGACGGAGCTGAAGCAGACAATGGATCTACCTTGGATCAAGGGCATTATTATAATGTCCTTGCTCGGATCTACGGTAGGTTTGTAATCTACACTAGACTACAGAAAAAAAAAATTAACTGCGTCTTCACTTAGAAACCAAAACAAAGACGTAAGTTTTGGAATCATCTATGTTCATCATCATATATATAATTGCCTTCAAATTACTTGTTCTTCGAAGTTGATATATGTTCCAATTTTGAATCCTCACAACAGAATGTATATTATATTAAAGTCATGAAGAAACTGACACAAAATCCACTCACTGGAATATCGGGAACGCCAATGGGTTTATAAATTGACAGGTCTGGTACCGGCCCGTCCTACTGTGTGCACCAATAAGACCACTCTCTAATCTCTTGCTGAGTATAGCCCATGAAAGTCGGAAACCTTTACCATCTTTTTAGCATTTTCTTTAAAAAGTAAGTATACGTAGAGAACGAAATCGACTGACAAAAATATTACAAATACTATACTGTTAAAGCGTGAAACGAATGTCCTGTAATAAAATAACTAACAATGGAAGGAAACAGTACTCGAATAAACAGGGCGAAACAGGGCCAACATCACTGAACTGTAGTGCAAGGACAACAAAATATCGCTCTTCCCACCGGAAGTAAACTAGAATAATAAAAACGCTTTGGAAGAACAAGGACATTTTATAATGTCCTTGGGAAGAACAAGTCGCCCGGTAGTATTCTTCCTCATACACTTGTATTCTTCGCATCTGTATGTATAAAAGAGAACATTAAAAAAGTTAATAATCTGTAACAAATGAAGCTTACGGTATTCTATAAAAAGAGAGGGGGATTGTACGACCATATATAGTAGTATTTCCAAAGATCTTGTTTTCAGTTAGTCACTATCGACACAGAAGAAAACGTGATGCACAATAGACTCCGTCGGCTTTGTTTTGAAACGGCCTTTGTTTTCCCAATGGTTTTCCTCAGCGTTGTTAGCGTTTCCTACGTATAGCAGCTCCGATCTGCATTGTCTCAAAAATATTTGGAACATTTCGGAGTTTAAACACGTACAAACTGATAAAGAATGTTTGATCGGTTCAAACCCTGTAGTCCGTAAAAAATGGCATTCCGCAATAGTGCAATAGTTGATCTTTTGTGTCAGAATTGATTTCAGCAGCAAAAAAGCGGTCACAGTCACAGAAATGAAGATGCACGTGGAAGCACCAAAATGTTGTGCCATGGCAGCGTAATTTTTTTGTGCGGCGTGACTGTCGGTAAAACTTTAATTAAAACAGAATTTCTATTAAACATCGAACGAACAACGTTCGTTAAATTGTACCGCCGCGCACAGCCTTTGATCTGAGCTCAGACCGCCGTTTCGAGGGTTTCGGTCGGAGTTCATCAATCAATTTTGACAGGCCTGCGGCACCACGCTGTCTTGTTGGGAGACAAGTCGCGACGAGCGTTTGTGGATTTTAACTTGTTTAGGAGAACCAAGGGCATTATATAGGAAGTAATTTATTCTTACAAGAACTGCTTTTACTTCATTGTTTAGTTTTATCCACATAATTTCGTTGGGCACAGTTAATCATCAGATGATTGTTCAAATACATTGACTTGATTCTAAAACTGTTTCCGTTGTCTTTCCTCCCCGTAAGCAAATACAGTAGTCGGATCACTACCAAACTTTCCTGACAAGATCGTGGTACTAGTATTTCGCGAATAGTCCAAACTGTTATATTATATTATGAATTAATTGGTTATCAAGGTTTGATGAAAACGAATGTGAAACGAGGATACTAGTAACCATTTTCACATATCTACGAGTCTCGCACAGTGTATCGGCGATCAAGTAGAATAAATTCCAGATAAGAAAATGGTAGATCTGTCAACGTCGGAACTTGATTGATACGCTCCCGCGCCTGGTCACGTGAGGGTGTCGGTCCGTGAAATGTGGAAAATATTCTAAATTTCCAATTAAGTACTAGTATTGTTATTTTCCCCAGAAGGAACACATTTGTCGATAACCAGATGAAATCTTTAAGTAAGAAATTTGGGCATTTAAGAAATGTACAAGTTTTTAGCACACCAAATTTTTGGCGTCCACTTAACACAAATGTAGCTGCCAATCACACCCTAGCAACCGCCAGTGCTCACAGCAACCGTCTTGTCTGTTTTTTCCCCGTCTTTCTGTCGGCCGGCATCTGATGTTTTGTCGGCGAAGAGGCGAAAGTTCGACCATGAGTTACCGTCCTGATTTAGTCATGTATTTCGGCAGGTCACGTCATATCCATGCAAGAGATCTTATACAGAAATGCATGCGTGAATATATTTTACCGACGCCGTGTTACACAGACCGCGGTGCCGGACTAGCTCTTCCGCGGAGAAAACAGTTTGATAAGAAACTTTTTGGTTCGACAAGCATTGACTGTGGAATACTGACCGTATCGTTTGTATCAAGGACATAACGTCATTGGTTGTATCGTTTAGTTATAGGTACAATTAGCAATATAATGCCCTCGATACAATGAGAAGAGGTAAGACATTGGAAAGACATTCTCGTAACAGTCAAAAGATATTCAAAAGACATTCACATTGTCATGTCGAGACAGCGTGAAAGGGCGCACACAATGCCTTTCATTTGAACCCTCAATTAGTTTTTTTTCCGATAACAACCTTACTAAGGAGACAACACGACAAACTTGGTTATTTTTGAAAATAATTATCATTATGGAATGAAAAAAAAAACAGCGATACATGTATAGGCTGAATATCACTCACCTTTGATACTTACACAAAAACGCAAACGAAATCATGATCAGGTTAAAACGTGCTGCTTCCTGGAGCTTTTAAACTTTGCATTGTAATTTGTGGCCGAGGATTTGGTAAAAATTAAAACGTATTTTTTAAATCAAATTGACCCGACACGCGTACGCGCTGCTGAGGTACGCCAAGTCGGAAATGTTGGTTCGTAACGCTCATTAGTTGGCAAACATTTGACGCGGCCTTAGGGGACTTCAGATCGCGCAAGTGTCGGGAAGGTGTAAGTCTGTGGTCTGTGCAAACAAGTATTTACTGTGACAAGCTCTCGCTGTGACTCCCCAACTAGGTCGATCTATCGGGAGGGCCGCTGGCAGCGCAATTAATTCAGGCTAATTATATGGGCGTGTTTTTCGCAAGCATGTAAGTTTTCACAGTTTATATCTCCAGACATTCGGCAGACATTTCCTGAACAATTGAAAAAAACAACAAGGAAGTCCTCCCCAAAAGACCCTATAAAGACATTGTAAAACCCGAAAAAGACATTCTGTTGGAATGTCTCGAAAAGGTCTTCAAAAATTGGAAATGTATAGGGGTAGGATTGACATTTTTTATACATTTTGGGTCCCAGTAGTGATTGGTGAAAGAGGTGCTTCAAAGTCATGATCAGCCTCCATACAATGGTGGATGGGGATTGGACTGCTGCTTGTGATAGAAACAACCTATTGTCAAGGGCTGCTAACAGTGTACCCTACCTCTCCAACAACAGTGGTTACCCTGCTATGTGGGGTTGCAATGTTAGAGATAGGCGACAGGGGGCACTTCTAACTGTGCACTCCAAGGATTGAGATGTCTCCAATCAAATAAGTTGATGGTTGTTTATTTACTACCACCCAAAATTTGCCAAATTGTTGCAAAGTGCAAATGTGAACCAAGTCCTTGGGATATCTCTACAGAACATTGTGTGCCTTCCATGCCAGATTCTGCTGCTGGATGCAGTTAGAGTCAGATATGATAGGAGGCGATTATGTCACTACAATTACGGATTAGGACTTCACCCTTGCGTCACAAGGCACTTATGCTTGGCTTATGTTTTTAAGTCTTTTTCATGTAAAAAGACTTTGCCATATCTTATATTACTGTCATGTGATTGAGCTTCATTGATTAGTAGACACATTGAAACACACCATTGTAGCATGTTTCTGCACTATTTTGCACATTGGTAACCACTGTGTTTTCCTCACTTTTTCTCCACTTAGTACAAGCATGCCTGTTTATCATTTTAAGCCTACAGATAGGTTAGTGTCTGGTTAGCAGTTTTGTTAAAGGCTAGAGCAACTAGCAATATTGGAAGCAGCAGATTTCAAGGGTTTTTAAGTATCCTTTTGAAAGATGTTGCTTATTCATTTGTGTTCTCTACTGCAAAGCAGGTTTGAGGTGGCAAAATCACAGCAAAAAGGCAAGACTTTAGCAGCAAGCATACAAGCAACATGGGCCTTTTCATGTCTCCCATTGCATTCTGGGAGATGCAGGGCACTATGGGTAATGAAGGGGATTAACATCATGTAACTATGTGATGCATGCAAACTGCATTCCACTCAGTCTACGTTGTCATGGTAATGATTATGTTCGGCCCTTGCGTTACCCATAGTGCTGTATGTCTCCCAGTAGGCAATGGGATACGTGAATACGTGACCGTTCCCATAACGTGCTCTTACCTGTGCCCAGTGCTGTGTTGTCGTTTCTTCAGTTTGGTGGAGCGAGGAGACAACGTGGCTTCCTCTTCTTCTTTCAGGGAGTGATGCCACATGCCGGCAGGGATCGGCTCTAAACATATGAGATGAACAATTTAACAAGATTGTTGTTAAAAAAACACCTCGGCGACATATGGTTGTTGTTTACTTCGCTTCACAACTAAGAAGTTTTATCTTTCATCTACCTTCCTCAGAGCTTGGTGAACTCTACCAATCCTTACCGCATTGTAACATACTGGCAGTTATGTTTAGGTCTGCATCCTTGTCGCTACAATGTATGTCACAATGCAGCAGTGACTAGTAGAGTTCATTAGGCCCTGAGGAAAGGTGCAAAAAGAAAACCAAAACGTTTGGAGATAAAATACCTTGCTAGCATAGCTAAGAACCCAGCATAAAATGAACTTTCTTAACCTTCTACCTGCTGCCTAACTTTGTAACCAATAGCAAAACGGCTACTTCAGTGTGCTAAAGGTTAAAGATATGTGCATGGAAGTTGCAATACATGTACATAACATCGGGAATTGAGATTCCACCTACCGTCCCCATCACCATGCTCATGGAGGCTGGCCAGGTCCAAAGGTGGGACAATGTTCTGCAACAAAAACGACAAAAAATAATCTTGTTACCTCCGTGTACGGTTTCTTTGTTTTCATGTCTTTTTGTTTGTTTGTCTTTTTGTTTGCCTGTTTGTTCATATTAAATACATGTATTTGAATGTAGTGGAGTTGCCGGTTTCCACATGCTAGGCAAATCAAGGACACTGACAGGAAGTTAGGTCAAAGGTCCAACAAAAGGTCCCAGAAAAGGTTATCTCATTTCCCATCTTCGATTTCCTGCTCTAAGCATGTCTGTTGCTTTATGAGCATCAGTGGGGAAAATGCATTGGACAGAATCAGCAGAAAAATCCACAACAACATTGAATAATTATTAAAAACTACAAATATTTCACAGAGGTACACGTATGAGATCTTCCATTTCTTGTCTCTGCATGACAGAAACCGTCATAGGATGTCTGGCTCTAGTTCCTCTCAACATTTCAAACTTTTTACATAATGATAGCTTTCAATGGCTTTCAAATGGCATTTTCTCCACTAGCATTTAAGTGTCTCTAACTACTGCACTCAATACGGAGGTGCCAGTGACCAAGTACCGGCTTTCCAGTCTCTAGTGGTTATAACTTCAACATGTAACACATATATATATATAATGCTATAGCATATTTTTCAAGGAGCCAAGATGCCACTTAAAAGCCAACACAAAGTGCACTTCAGACATGGTAGCAATCATCGAAATCCAGACAGAATCAATGAGTATGAATGTAACAAATTTTCCTCAAATTTCCAACAATTTGTGTCTTCCCCCTTTCTTCCATAAAAAAATCTTTGTTCATATTGGCACCTTGGCTTCCCTGTCAGAATTTAAGGAAACAAAAGTTTTTTCCATTGAACTGCTGCTAGAGCCGAACCAATAGCATCAGTCAAATTTAAAGCATTGCACTCAGGACCAATAGGTTCTTGGCTTGATACTCCCCATGGCATAACGTTGTGGGAAAGGCACTTCACAAGATATTCCTACCATGATGGCGGGGTGACGCCCACCAAGCCTCTTCGGCTTATCTACCAAGCGTCTTTAAAAAATCATGCGCCAATGTGCCAACCCCTGTATATTTGCCACCAAGAGCCATGAAATATCTTTTTATAGATTAGAACTAACCTCTATGTCCTCGGGACTGGTGTCCTCGTGCTTGGCAGGCTGTACTCTCTTCGGTTGTTCCTCCATCTTGACTTCCTCGATGTCTTCTTCGCTTATTCTCTGCACAAACGTGTCCTCTTCCTGGTCCTCCCCCCTAGAAAGCAGGAAGCCAATCTCATCACACTACAGTATCATACAGCAATTAGCCGGCACTACAGAGGAATAATTGCTCCAACCAACACTGTGCAGCACATTTACCAACCCCATCATTGGCAGGAAGTAGGAACTTGAAGCAAAGAAAAGGGAGTGCTAATGATCCACGATACATTCTTCCACATCAAGTACTTATGGGGAAAAAATTTCCACAGCTCGCATTACGCGGCTGAAGCTCTCCGAATCCAATCATCTTCAGGAAGAAGGGATTCATCTTTGGATTCACAAAGTGGTCGCAAATGATCCATATTCCAGGCTACGTGGCAAGTCTTCTACATTACATCCTACCCAAGAGGTATTTGAATTTCCATTCTTCTTGCAAGAAAAAAGGCATACTAGTGCTTTTTAGTGCATGGCTACAGGTACAAGATTCAAGTCAGACTCTGTAATAAAGCAGCTGGCTATATGAGATGGTGTGATTGGTCCTACTTCCCCAATAACGGCCTAAAATCCCACACAATTCTTTTCACCTATCAATGTACACGTAGGTCTTTAACTTAGCTGGATTATGCTTTTTCTTAATTCATAATCTATCGAAATACATTATGTCAGCTTGTTAACATTGATTTATAGGAGTATTACTTCTGGTGTGTCCAAGAGACTTGCTTGTGCCCCCAATTTTTTTTATTTTGGTGTGCCTAAATTTTTGCTGGTGCACAGTCAAAAAGTTCGTCTGAAGCCCTGACATTGTGAACATTACATGAGTTGGACATAAGCACAAGCCAGTGAAGTTCTAGCACACCGATGTGATGTGTGTAGTTGTAGGGACATTTAAATGTAAGCCACAGGAGTTTTTCAGAAAGTAATTTACACTTACTTTGATTTTCTAGATGGTTTCCTCCTCTTTGGTGCAGAAGCTCTGTTCACTGTGAGCTGAAGAAGTCATGAGAACAAGTCAGTGTTTTCAACATGGAACTAATCAGTCAGTTAGAAGCATTGTTAAATGTTGAGAAGTTGGTTAAATCTGTAAGTGTAAGGAAAAGAACACACGTTTCGGGAGTGATCTAAAAATTTAAAGACAATTATGTAGAATGTCAGTTTTTGGTTGTACCACGAAGCCCAATTTTCGAAAGGATTTTATTATCAGATGACAGTTTTAATGTAAAAAAATTGTTGTTTACACTGCTCAAGAGTTAAAGATCTTGACCTGAAAAATATTTCTTACTCCAAAATAAAGATTATACATCATCAGAGCTCAAATTGAGAAGATGTACATGTAATAAAAAAACTTACAGATGATAAAGGTTCACAACTGTCAAGGGTTGGGAAGACATCCTCATCATCTTCAAAGTCATCTGATTCCACATGTTTCTTGACCTCTAGTGACCTTGGGAGAAGAAGAATATTCTTTCAGATTTGATTTGATTGGATTAGAATTGCAACAGTGCAATACACGTGGGACGCAGGCAGCTATTGCTGGTGTCGTGACCCACACACATAATATACCCATTTTTATACACGAAAGTCGTGTTTAGTGCCTTTTTCCCAAGGGTACAAGATCGGCACAAGACTGCTGGATTCTGGGCAAAACCCCTGCCGTTATGCCACACGACCACACACAACACATGTTCGTCTATCCATACCCATTGGATAATTTCTAATTCAAAGCAGGAAGCATTTCACCAAGGGCTATTTCATTTACAAGGAGGGGAGGAAGGAAAAATTGAAGAGACAAGACAATTAATTAGTAACTGAGTAACTGTTTTTGGCGTAGGCAAGACGACTGTTCTAACAGACATACAATGTACAATGTACTCCTCAAGCCTGTTGTTATCATATTTCAAAAATCAAATTTATAAAGAGCCTGGTGTTACCATTGTTCAACAATGAAGGGCGGATCATATTTCATTGTTAATTCTTGCCACAAGTAGGCTTTTCCCTGAGAGTTTCATGTACAACACCTGTACATTAATTTGCAATACAAAGACCTTCACTATATTTTTGTTATATCTTTGTTCTTCAATTCATCTCATATTTATCCCCTGTATCATTTGTATTATCTTTAAGGCGCATATTGTGATCGGAACATAAAACAATATTCATTGTTTTTGGTTATTTTTCTAAATCATTTAGTTGAATCTACCTTATTACACTGCACAGCAATATTCATCACGTATGGATGCGACTTTGTAGTGTCTTGCGAACGTCTTGAAAAAAATGTATATACGCAATCCCCACCGTCACTTGGCTTGTCCGTCATTTTGTCCGACATTTCGACGAACCAATGAACACACGATCGAACGTGCAACGTTCTGAAGTTTGTTCACTTGTGGTGATTTTCCCGTGACGCTCGATCTCCGCCCGCAACGGTCGATTCGGTTATATCTTAGCGTTCTACGCTGGCATATTTGTATATTATAAAATGGGGCCAATATATAATATGCAAATAAGCCAGATTTTGCGCGTTTTGCGTTTTCGTCGTTTATTAATGATGGAAATGTGACAAAATGACGAGAATATGTTGGAAATAAGTTACAAATAAGTTACAAAATGTGAATCTGAATGTAGATTTTTTGAATTCTGAGTATTTGTAGTTTTTGCCAACCAAATTCTACAATACGTCCCTTTAAGGATAAGGGCATTGGTTAAGTCTTGTAGGCTTCTTCCCTCCTTCCGCACTTTTAAAAATACCTCTCTTTACTTCACTGTTATTGTTTTTATATGTTGAAATACATGTAAAACAAACAAACCTGCGAGGACTGGGTGTGGGAGCGTCCTCCACCCGCAGCCTGGGACTACTGGTGCTCCTGGGTCTGGGAACTGGCCGTTCCTTGGGGCCACTCGGTGTTGTTGTGTGGTCTTCAGCGTGAGGCATGGTGATTGCCATTGCAACTGGTTCTTCCATGGTCTCCTAGTTAAAGAGTGAAAAAGGATTCAGTACTCTTGAGCGGATGAATCTTGTATAGAGCATTTTCATTCACTTTCCATATTGATAAAGCAGGCAATGTTGACTGCTATGTTGGTGTCCCTTTTTGCATTTCAATGAAAACACACAGCATTTTTGCGTTTCATTTTTAACTTTTCAAGTATCCTTTTGGTAATTTCTTCTTCAAGATGTGGATATGATATAGTGAGCGTGTATTCAGAACATTACGCGCATATGGTAATTAGCCTGCTTTTCAAACCTATTATAGCTGCTGACTCCTTTTCGTTTTCTTTGGTCAACGTTACATTTGAGCAATGGCTGTTCCATACGATTTCTCTTTGGACACAACTATATGAATCTATGTACGAGATATTAACCTTAAATATGCAAACACAGCCTGAAACGCTTACATTCTGCAAACGTGCTGAAAAAGTGGTTATTTCAAAGGGTCAGAAGGTCTTTAAATGTCCAAAAGCAATTGGACCATGATTCACTGAAATGCAAATAGGGACAACAACATGGCAACGGGCGCAAAATATTGCAGAGAATGCAACAAGCTAAATAAAACACTTCTTACAGACATTACACAATACTCAGAGCACAGCAAAACGTACAGCTGAGTTTTTAACGTTTCAGAAAAAAGACAAGGAAAGTCACTGACCTCTTCACAAGGCTCTTGCGTTTCAAAAAGTTCAAAGGCTTGAGAATTTGGTCGCTGTCGTCTCGGACGGGTCGCCGGCCTGTCGTCATCACCGATGGGCGCGGAACTTTGGTCTACGTCGAAAATCTTCACCTTCTCCCGGAAGGATAGTGTGGCTGATATGTCTTCTTCTTCAGCTGCCTGCAAACTACAGGACACAACAAGGAATCAATCTCACCATACCTCCATGAAATACATGTACAGTAAATGCAGAAATGTTTGCAGGGATTTAATTTTGCGGTAGGGAGAAAATGGTGTGTTCGCGGTGGTTTTGAGTTCGTGTTTGAAACTGTATAGTAGTGCTTCAGTCACACAATGAAACGGCTCTACGCTGTGGTTTTAAATTCGTGAACATAAAACCACCGTAACCATTTCTGCATTTACAGTACTACTGGTTGTTTTTGTAAATTTCTTAATACCATGGCCGCAGCCATCCGGGTTGTTAGCGATCCTCCCCTCCATTTCTACCCTCAATCTATTCCAGCTGTCTCCCTCCCATAAGGGGTCAATCGTTGGGGACCACTGACTAGTTGTCTATAGATTATACTACACTAGTTTCAGGAAGGGGGTGTCTTCCTGTAATGCTGCAGTACCTGAAAATACTGCTAGGGGGCCTAAAATTGCCATGTTTCTTTGCGACCTCAATGACTACCCACATACCAAAACGCATACAAATCCATCAAAAGGATCTAGAGTTATAGATGTGAATACACATACACAACCAAAAACAGTACCCCTGTCCAAGGTGAACCTCCTTCTTGGAGATAACAACATACATGGTATTTATAGAAATCATGTCCCCAAATCTGTGTTTAATTATTGGTGATGAAAGCGTGCTGCTAGGGCTTCTTTTCTGCAAGCACATCAATTTTCAATGCTCCATCATTCTAATTACAAGTAAGTACATGTAGGTCTAGTTTGACAAGACTCCATTTAATTTGACAAGGCTCCATCCCTTTTATTAAGAAGTGCAATAACAGGACTTAAAATTCAGCCTTGAGCTAGAAAACATTTGGGCTGTGATTAACAAGTCCATCAAAGCCGTCCACTTCATTAAGAAAACAAGTCGGGCTAAAATTGTGAAGATATGTCGTCAACCACAGACAAAAATAAAAATAAGGTTCGAAGATCACACCTTATTTTTGATGTCCTATAGGGGCTGCATACGTTGGGCACTATTGAAATAAACTAAGGATTAGAAGGAAGTGACTTACCTATCTACTTTATCAACTGGGCCTCTATTGTTACTGTCCGCTGGGCTACAATCTTCTGATGACTCTGTGTCATGTCTTCTATCTTCCTCTAGTTTCTTCTGGCGTCTCCGCCGCCTAGGAGTTGGCACTGGAGCTGTAAGGTCAAGGGTTATATGAGTTCATACGTTCATACCATTGTGTAGGAAAAGACTTTGAGTCAGGATACAATGTCATGGCATTCTCTGGCAAAGAGCTTGTTACTCACAAAAATATCCTCAAGTTGTTCATAAAGCTTGAAGGATTAACGTACTGTAAATCATGAAATATTGGCAGTGGTACAATGTCTGCCGTTCTCCAGTTCACCTGAAATCTTTTGCAGTGAGCTCTCACTGTTAACTCGTCACACTGCAAACAATAATTGTGACTTCATCTTAGAATCCATAAAACGTAAAACACCACGAACAAGTCCTTTCTCCTTCTACCATGAAATCAAGTCTTCACAAACTCAAAAACAGATTCATGCTATTCAATAGCTTGTTGCTGAAACTTTGCTCACCATCTTTCGGCGAATCTAGCGGGTCATTGAGGCTGACGTCCAGTCCTTGGAGAGTTGTGTCCAGTTCGACCGGCGCACTACCCTCCGAGCTGCTGCTGTTCCCAAACATGTGCATGGTCACAGTCTCATGGATGGTCTGCTCCACTACCCTGTAACACCGCAGCAATTTAACATCACCCTCTGGCACACATTTAAGATTTGTATGCTGGATTGCAGCCAGCGTGCACAATGCATTATGCATGCTGGAAAATTTCCGGGCAATTATGGGTGTCGGCAGTTTTGGATTTATATGGACGTGGATTATGTATGGCAAGTCTTTTAATCTTTGCAGTGGTTTTATCGCAACAGGTTTTCACAGTAACCTTTCCACCAGGAATTTATGACGCTGCAAATATGCATGTCCAATGTGCTTCAGAATTGTTCCAACAGTGAATTTAGGTTAAAACACAGTGAAATAACTCCTACTGCAAAATTTAGCCCCGGCAAATATAAATAAATTTACAGTATGCTGACTTAACAACTGGATACATGTAGTTCTATTGGAAATGTTCCAACATATCTTTCAGCTACACCAGTCTAGACTAGATTATGCTGGTTAAACATAATTACTGTACAATCATGCACAAGCCATTTCTTCTATCCAAATTTACCTACAATTATTATATTCTATACTTGGTTCATGGTAAGACCTCCAGGCTTCTGATTTATCTTTTATAATGCAGCAAAAAATATGCAGCTCTATATATCAGGCTATCAATACTGGCACATATAACCATGCTTATTATTGCACAATCGATTGCATAACATTGCACAATCCACTACTACATGTATGTAATAAGCAATTACCAAACAAATCATTGCAGTCACAGCATTTCTAATGAGTCTCTTTATAAACAAATTTTAACAGTTTGAAAGAATACCATGCAATACACAGATGGGTAGATATTTCCAACATTCAGTGGAAGTTAATACTTTTTTTTCCCTTTTCATAACCGCAGAAATTGCATTCTATACTCTTTTTCCTTCACGTATAGTGAAAAGAATAGGTTACTAAACCAGCACACAAGTTTAAAACAAAAATAGAAAAACTCTACATCAGAGATTGGCACTTACTCTTGCACAAACGAGCCAACAATGGGTGAATAAGCGGTGGCATCACTGAGGGAAAGAAACCAAATGGAAGTGCAACATTAATTCCCTACTAAAATCTTATCTCAATAAAATACAAATCTCACAATGTGCCTGAAGGAAAACATACCAAATAGCAGGGCCATAACATAAAAACAGTTACTGTAACTGTATGTAATCTCCAAGCAGATACAGGGTGCCATTCAGTGTTTTACAGCCACATGTTTTTGTGGCTTATCAAGACTTTCTTTTAGGTGGTCCACATTTTTCTCTCCTTGTATGTTTTTGATGCATTATACGTCTAGAGGCAAGGAGAGAACAATATATAAAAAGCCTCAAAATCATGTGTAAAACACTGAGCCGGACCCTACATCTGCTTGGAGATAAGTGCGTGTGCGTGCATGCGTTTCATAACTCCAGTTATAACTCTTGCATTTTCAAAATTCTATGACCTTGCATGACCAAACATAAATATTTCCAAAACCTTTTCACAAAAGGTGCTGGGAAATCTGTAGCTAGGACTTCTACAATGTATAATGACTAATCATATTTAAATAGCTTGAAGTCGTTCCAAGAAAAAATGAAAATTATCATGAATTATTACTGCATACATGTATGTAAATATGCCTTTAATAAGTCGTCAACCAGATGACATGGAACGATTATAACGGTGTTTGACTGTAAATAATAATAAATATGGTTGTTCATCTCTAAAAATATGTAACTGATAATGCATTATTAGATAAAATCAACATACAACTGATGATTTAAACAATGTTAGACTGAATGCGAAATATCCAAAATCGCTCCGCTAAAATATAACAATCAGGACAATCTGAAATATACAGCTTATAGTCTAAAATCTTAGCATTGCCATTAGAAGACCCATTCTATAAATCAGAGCAAGATTGTTTCAACAAAAAAAGGTTGTACACACTTACCTGTCATAAACAAATGGAGATTCGCTCCTGTCATCCTCTATCGAGCTTGTGCTGCAAGAAACCAAAATGGGAAATATCAGCGGGGGGAATTCAGAGCGCAGCTCTCCGTTAATACTACTTCCCAGCTTCATGCCGATTATCGGCCGCAAATTATGTGTTGCCTGCGGGCTCCGGTAACCGAGAAATGGCTGGTGGCAGTGTCAATTACAGGAGCTAGTATTTTAGTGAGGGAAACATGTGGACATGGTATGACCGTGATCTAGATGGCTAACACAAGGGATTCGCTTGTGTGCCATCATTCTAACTCTAAGCTTGGATGCTAGACCATCAATCTCTAGAACATCTATCGTGTGTAAATTCTAACTTAATACAAATTTTCTTCCAATACTAAGGTATACACAGATCAAATTTTCAACGACTACTGTCGCCTCAAGGATCAATAATGACCAATCACTTCCAAACGTAAACTCGCGAGTAAACTTGTTCGGAAGTGACTGGTCATAATTGATCCTGAAGAGCGCAACAGTAGTTGTTGAAAATTTGATCTGTGTATACCTTAGTGTTGGAAGAAAGTTCGGCATTGTTCTGTGATTACTACCGACACAAATGAGCTTCCAAGAGACATGTACATTCTAAATTGTCTATGATGACATTCTTATAAACTGTACAAAATTGTTCACCTTTATGTACCAGATATGATGATGCTGACTTTGTAACAAACAATAAGGGCTGATGTGAACCATCAAACTATTTGAACCTGACCCTTGCAAGGGCTTGAGTTTCAAAACTATCAGGTTTCAAGCTCGGAATGAAGGGGAGGGGGTGTTCTAGGTCAATTCCACATCAGAAAAAACAGACTCATCACAAATCAAGGATGCATCATCATCGATTTGTAGACATTGCCCGATGTTTGTAGCTCCAACACCAGGCCCCATCCAATGTAACGGGGTAGATTTACAGGTGGAAAATATACTCATTAAGCCTCTGGCAATCTTTAAACTCGGTTTCAACCGTGAACTTAAGCACTGCGTCATCAAGTTCCAGTAAACTTAAATCAATTCTCAGGATTGTGTTGTTATCATACATATCTTGCAAAAGGCAAATTGCAAAAAGCACTACTTGTTTCTTTTTCACCCTCTTGCATCAGAATTGAAGTCCTCAAAGGATGTTATCCATGAAACCAAGTTTGCCTGGCCAAACAATTCACAGGAATGGATTGCGTTGTTATCATACATATCTTGCAAAATACACTACTTGTTTCTTTTTCACCCTCTCGCATCAGAATTGAAGTCTCCAGAGGATGCTATCAACGAAGTCAAGCTAGCCTTGCCATATACTGGGTGAATAATGGTGGCAGGAACATGCAAGGTTACCGCTTGCGTCAGTCCAGCTGACTGATTTGCTAGGGGGCTTAGTGGATGTAGGAATTCCACAGTTTTTATTCATATACATACCCTATAGAACAGTATTACCATTTGTACATGAGTTGTTACTAGGACTTGGGTTGAATAAAAATATACCTTCTCTTTAGGTTCATGTTTAAAGTCACTGTGGCTGGATGTATACAATATTCTTAATCACAATAACAGTCATGATGAATTCTACAACAGAATGCATGAATGCAGTGAATCAAATTCAAACATTCCATCTACTATAGATCAGAATGAAAAACAATATACGAATCTCATTATGTTTGTTAAAAAAATCCATATTTGAATCAAATTTGAGCAATGCGTAATGCAAACATGGTAGAAACTTGCTGAAGAATAGTGTATGCAAGAAAACTGCAATATACTATAGCGTAACATATTACAGGAAACAAAATATTTATGCAGCAACACTCAAAAAGGTCATTAACTTAAATTTGATCAATTATATTAATTGTATTATTATAATAGTATTTCGCATCAAAAGACAGAAAACCGAGAAAGGTGAAGAAAACTAGTTGCTGCGGTCAAGATGTGATCTGCCTAAATCAAGTTTTCTACTTTTTTTGTGTTTAACCTAATAGCACACTGAAGTAGCCGTTTGGTACCCCATTCCCTATTGGTTAGTATATAATACATAGTCAGGCAGCAGGGAGACGGTTAAATGAGAATGTGTAGTCTGTAGTGGTACATACCTTGCCCTGAGATAATCCTTGCTGGTCCCAGAAGCGTTGACGATGTTAATCTGTACATTGTGGTTGCTGTCCTCATATTTGGCACTGTTGTAAACTTTTGGCTGGTCTTCCTTTGTATCCTGTGAACCAAGGTAACAGCTGACTTTAGCACACACACACAAACACAATGCTTTCAACAGAGTTGTATCTTTTGCAAAGTCCTTTTTCACAACTTGTTGACAGGATACAAAAGATACATTCAGTTGCTACATGGAGTATTTCTGGATGGTGTGACAGAAAGTTTTGCACTTCATGGTAAATGTGAGCAAAAATTTCATAACACATTCAAAACCTACATGCAGAAATCTCAAAACTGAAGCAAGAATTAAAGGTACAGTATTAGATAGTGGGAACGTAACAGTAGTGTTTATGCTAACTCTACATACATGTACATTGTAAAAGTAATGTTTTTGTAGAGGTCACCTAATCAACTTGTAGTGTTTATAAGATTTCAAAGTGAATGTAAATGTTATTTGTTTTTTACCCCAACTCTGAAAAAGTACTGTACAGATACTTTCTACATGTATCACATATCATACCGATGCATGAACTAAAAGGTTGATGAAGAATCTGATGTGTTTTCTGACCATGTTACTAGTGAGAGCTTAATTAGAATCTTGTCACAAGTAGTGATAATAGAGTGAAAGTCATTTTTGAGCCCTTTGAACACTTATTTTCCATCATAAAGCCCCCAAGGCCCTTGAGACAGAAGAGTGTCTACCACCTGGCCATTACGAGAAGCCTCCTCTTCTTCAGCCTTCCTTTTAAGGGCCTCTTTGTAAGTGGGGTTGGGCCTAGGGGGAGGGGTCTTCCTTTCCTTCACCTGGGCCACCGAGGGACAGCCGAGCCAAAGAAGAATTAGAAATGCTGACAATGTCCAATCACCTAATTTGCATGTTTGGGAGATCACAAAGCTAAATTCTTTTAGCAGAAGCATGCTTTAGCAGTACAGCGTTTGAAAGAAGGAAGAAGGAAGGTATCTTTGTCAGGATTAGATTGGTGACAGCACAGGAAGGTGGAATAGATAAGATAGATGATAAATTGCTTTAACCTAGATGTTTTCATCTACTTGTAGAAAAGGCAAGGTTTAGCATTACGGACCCAGCTGTTTAAGACAGACTAGCTACAAACTTTGCCGAGGGCTTGGTGTAGAAATGAATGAGAAGCCTGCCACATACCTGGATACACTTGGACGAATAAGGTGAGGTTTCACCCTCCTCCAACAGTAGTTCGTCATAGTCGTCGATAAACCTTTTGACTATCTGGTTGGTGATGCCCTGTTCCCTCAGGCCTGCTACACCATCAGGACACCTGCAAGGGACATTACAGAATCACAGCTGACTAAACATGTGGTAAACATTTCATTCTAGTCAGGCCACAATGTCATACCTTTCTTATTCAAGAAGAGGGACCATTAATGATTATTGTAAACATCAGAAGAAAAAAGTACAATTGATGGAATTTTGTTTATTCATGACAAGCTCAAATCAACCTGCAGGCCGCCTTTCATCGAGGGAAGACAAAATATAACAAAAACACATTAAAAAAAGATAACACATCTAAAATCCTTATTAATCTATAAACAACATCATACATACAAAATGGTAGAAAGCACATACATGTGCAACCTCCTATAATTTATAGTTGCATCTCAAGTCAGTGTCAAAGATCAACAATTGCATTCTCCATAAAACATTACACGACGAAAATTCAATTACAGGTTGTGTACAAGTCTTGAAACATGGTTTCATTTTTACGGGTTTCGCTGTAAACTCTCTGCTGTGGGTCTATGACGCCTCGGAAATGTGTTTCCAATGTATCACTAGTACACAACTGCTTCAACCGCGGTAGAAAAAAAACAAAACAAATAAGAACTCCAGGACTAAGGTAAAGGTACCTACTTGAAGAGGTTGGGCCCAAAGACAATGGCCAGCTGCATGGAGCCCATCTTGTTGGTGTCCTGTTGACAAGACACCCTGACGAGGAACTGGATCAGGTACTTCAGTAGACAGAAGTGATCAGACGGAAGTTTATCGATCAAAAGTCTGAAACAAAAAATAATCCAAACATTAGCATTTCATCTACATTTTGTATCACTTGAGCATAAGTTCCAGTCTGTGTGAGTTGCATATTCACATTTTTTTCACTTAGGTTAAGTTTGCGGGGAAGAGGTCATTTTTAACTTTGACCTGACGTTGTGCAGCCTGGTTATCAAACCACATCACAATCACCTGGACTAGCCGCAAACTTTACTTAAGACAAAAAATGTAAATACGCAACTCATAGGGATATAAATATACGCACAAGTGGGAATGGGCCCTTAGTCTGACTAATTGACCGTTGTGGCAGAGCAGAAGATCTGGTAACCAGCTTTCTACCCCCTTCTTGGTTTCCTTTTCTTCTTTATGCTTCTCTTTGCATCATGCCTGTCCATTCTCTGATATTATCCTCCCATCTTTTCCGTTGCCTACCCCTTTCTTCCAAGAATGGTTCGTTGCATGATAGCTTTGGCTAGTCTCGATGATCGTGACACGTGGACGTACCACTACAATTTTCTTTTCTTTACTGTGATCAGGAGGTCCCCGGATGGACCAAAGTTTTGCTTGACTTTATTTCGTACTTCAGCATTTGAGATGCATAAGGATCACATATTATATTTAACAAGAACGCATCCTAATAAGTTCAAATCAACTTGACAAGTAAGAACCAGTAGGATCCAGCTGTTTTATATCACACTTGATAGAAATGAGTAGCTCGACTAGCACGTCATAAGTAGTCATCTTTGTGGTCACAAGTTGAAATAAGGTAAACCAGAAATATTTGAACAATCTGCCTCTCACATGACCCTAGTAATAAATCAAGCTTTTGCATAAGAAGGCAGCATGGCAGTCAGGAGGGCCAGAAATGAACTAAAGGTCCTTAATGCTGGTAAGTCAAGTGTAAAACTATGTTCCTTCAATGTGCAGAATATGATAATTCTTTGGGAATTCTTTTGAACTTGACTGATCAACTATGAATCTAACATGTTACTACGACACAAACTTGCAGTGAATTCACAAAGTCTTCTGAAATAACTCCAAAACACCCGAAGGAAATAACTTCTCTTGACGTCAGAGACGGCCAAACTTCAAAACAGCCTTCCCTAGTGAGACAAGGATATCCAACCAAAAGTACTTAAGTAGCTCACACATGTCGGGATATTCAAGCCTTGCCCTTTTGGACATGATGGTAAAAACACGATGACGCAATTCTGTATCCGTCAGTTGGTTTAACAGAGCAGTACTCTAAGGATTTGTGCCACATTGCTTTATTACGGTACAGACTGTATATATGTCAGAGGTTCAAGTCTACTGACTCATAACATTGAATGTATGAACGACCACCCTGCCATGAAACATAACAACTATGTTATTATAAAGGATGCATATAGCCAATATGAATTCCTACTTGAAATTTGGAAAGGGAGTACATGTATCATACTACTCAAAGTCTGTGAAATATCATAAGTGATTTATCCTTTGTCTAGCTCAATTTCAATGATTTTGGCATAGCATGTATTCTCACTCGACTTTATTTCATTTGCAGACCAAAATTTAATGATGTCTACCAATATCACATACATTGGCTGGCATGAATTCTAGTACACTACAATAATACTGCAACAAGAGCCAATGTTATGTTACACCTATGTCTACATCAATGTTTAGTGTCATTCAGACATAACAACTGATTCAAAACAAATTTCTAATACCAAAATCTTTCAAAATGTGTCTGATATGCGGATTCCTATATTCCAGACAGACAAGAAGTTTTTCCTCAACTTCCTGACTTTGAAAAGAGGGTTTGAAACAAAAAAAATGCTACATTTACACATCAGCAATTTATTATGAATCTGAATAAGTGAGCTTGTATAACTGCCATTTAGCTTAATATATATCAATTCCATCGGCGGCCGGTTATATCACACCGGACGATTTGTCACAACTTATGCATTCATATCTATCTGCAACTGCCATTCGAAGCTATTTCATGAAGAACCCCTACCTTTTTATTTATATCTCAGGCCACCCAAGTTCAATTTCTTGGTTAACAGATTTTATTTTTGATTTTAGCACACAAAAAATTATGAAAACAGAAGGCTGGGGTGAAAACTTGCACCTGACCCTGCTCACTCCCTGAAATTGTGTGCACCAAATTACAACCTTCCCATGAGATTCTGTTTTCCTGTTGATTTTCCAATCTAGCATTTTTTTTTAATTCCATTAACCAAGAAATTAAAATGGTGTGGCCTCATACATTAACTACATACAGATAAGAAATGCAGCCTTACCTGAGTTGTCGTCTACACTCTACCGGATCGTTCAGGAAATCTGAAACACAAAGGCAACAGAAATGAAGGATGTATGGTTACCTATTTCCTTGTAAAGTTTCATCTTCCACCAAGCTGCTGTTTTCAAAAGGACTATATTATATGTACCTCACAACAATTCAGTAACATGCACTGTAACAAATACATGTACGTATCAGATCTAAAAAGGATATGACAACAGTTACTGTACCAAGCTGATCTTGTCAAAAGAATACCTCACAACAATTCAGTAACAAGCACTGTAACAAATACATCGTGTACATACCTCACAGTAAGTACTATATCAACAGTTACTGGTACAGTACTTTTTTCTGATGGCTCAGAAAAAGGGCTGTTAAGTTGAACTTGTACACGTATCAACACACTGCCAGCCTATTGAAACCCCAAGTTTTAGCTATCTGAACAAGCATGTAGCGGAAGACTACATATATGGGTTTCCCTATCTTTTGGACATACCATTCAATCCTCCTATATAGGGAGGAATATACAATAGTGTGCATTCTCCTTGTTGCTTGTGAAGATTTTTGCTTCAACTTTGATATTAGATTGTATATTGTTGAAGACTTAATAAACAAGGAAAATTTTCAACACCAAGTACATGTAAGTCAAACGCAAGAGCTGCTTAAGTCTTTCGTTGCTCTCCCCACAACGAAAATGGTTTATCCCACCTGTTTTGGAAATGATAGGGTAGGCAAAGATATAGCGATTGACCGTTCCGAGAACAGGTCCAGACTAGTATGCACTGGTATCACACAGACTAAATATATGGCAAGGGGTAGGATGAACTGAGATATTCAAGTTCATGATTATCATCAATATAGAAGGACATTAATATAAGTAGTGACAAATATCAGTAACTGATATTGGTCCCTCTAAGGCCACACCAATTTAATTTCTTGGTTAACGGATTTTTTTCTTAATTTTAGCACAAGAAAAATCATGAAAACAGAAGGCTGGGGTCAAAACTTGCACCTGACCCTGTTCTCTCCCTGAAATTGTGTGCACCAAAGTACAAACTTTCCTCTGAGATTCTGTTTTCATGTTGATTTTCCAATCTAGCATTTTTTTTTAAATTCCGTTAACCAAGAAATTAAAATGGTGTGGCCTAAGTGTAAGACTTAGCATCAATATGGTAAATGAACACGTCACCATAACATACCACTAACACACAGGGCTCAAAATTAATATTGGGGGGAATAGTAGCACACTTAATTAAACCTAATTACAAACCACACTTAATTAATTAGTTCAATCTAATGACAGACCTCACTGCTTCTCTGGAGAGCTTGAATCTAATAATTCTATTGCTAACTTTAAAAACTTAAGCAAATAATACAAGAAAGGTTAAAGTAGCTAAAATCAAGAATACCAGTAATGCACCCTGTATTTCGAGCCCAGCACTTGCATGGAGTGCCCACGTGTACAATACCAGCACAGGGCTGTGGTGTCTGATGTTGGCATGGCTCGAATACCACAGTAAGCTAAAGTAGGATACTGTTTCCCATACCAGTAGTAAGCCCTTCCCTACCCACTGGCTCATCTAGCAAAAATGCTTCACCACGACTAAACAGGGAAGTACCATTTCATGACAGCTATAAAGTGTTCAGGGCAACAGTACAGAAATACAAGTAGCTGCATAAACTTTTAACTTTATGGATGACACTCTCTGGTGCAAAAAAATCGTCTATAAAAAGCTAATCCTTTTAAGATTTATTTTGTGTAGTTTTGTAAAGGGTAAAAACATACTGTGCAGACCCGAATACACTGTACCTGGTCAAGTGCGGTTTGGGTACAGGTAGACATCAGAAATACATGTACCAGCACAGCTCCAAATTTGCTTGTCTTACAGCAACTTCTCAACTATGCATGTACTGTTACATGCACTTGTCACTGCTAACATCGCTTTTTAGCAGAAATATGTACAAACCTACATGTATGCTAGCACAGTGTTGTCCTTAGAATGAATTCTGAATGTCCAAAATATATATATTGTTGCATGTTACTACTGAAGGTAACAGTTACATGTACTCAAGCAACTGGATAGATTAGTAAACAGCCAGACGTGTTCAGTTGCAGGAGGAACTGTTATCTTGCGAATCTAGTGCATCTAATATTCATCCACGCATGTTACCACTGGTTTGACTTCTAGTATATATAACCCCCCTATCTGATCAAGTCTACACAAAAACATGAGGCTTGCCAAACATGAATATAATTCTCCAGACGTTAGATGTTGATTAGATTAGCTGTTTATCCCTTCTTGGAACACAACTTGCATGATGATGAGTTCATTAACACATGTTCAGCCAAACCACCAATGCCCTGGATTTTAACCTCTTTACAATCACAATCATTGTGATGTAAGGAGGTTTGCATCTATGCATCACTTAGCACATGGTAGGAAAGGAATCAAAACTTAACGCAATAAACTTTGACTTGACTTGACTAAAGCTGAAAATAAAGAGGTGACATGTTCCTACATATCTCCATTCATTCAACATTCCACCTCATATTGGTTATTGAACTGAATCCTCATAATTTCATATTTGCCAAAAATCATGTTTCATAACCTTACAAACATGATTTCCCACATGATACATAATACGTCAGACAGTGCCTTAAGTGATGTATGCCCTTCTAGTCCCAACAACAGAGCCATGTGATATAAGAATGTACATGAGTCCCTTATCGATTGATCGTCCTGAATATCACAGGTTCCCCTGTTGGACATCAATCTCGAGGAGCTTACCACCATCATACTCCATATGGTGGGGTTATTGACCGTTGTAAAGGACAACAGTTATGAAACATGTCTGCATCTTTGTTATTAATGTTAGCATGGGCTGGAGAGTTCAGCACACAGACTTGAAATATTGAACTAATCATGTTAAGATGTAGCCTGGAATCCAAACCTATTATAGCTCCTGAGTCTCTCTCTGCTATATTATAGCTCCCGAGTCTCTCTCTAGGTTTAGATTCCAGGCTTGTTAAGATGATCTTGGAACTTTCAATGCCGGCAGGACATTTGTTAAGATCAAGGGCTTTTTCCCACTCTAAATTTTTGTCCACGCTCTCAGCTCGACATAGCAAAGCTACATGTCGAGTGCTGAAGGTACAAGTTACTAGGGGTCCAAGAAAATGTTAGATTTTTTAACCCTCTAAAATGCTTTCTTTACACATTTTGAGGGACAAAGTTTTGATAGTATTGTTGGTGACCTAATGAAAATGTCATCAAGTTTGGATTTTTGTTGTTAAAGGGAGGAAATAGTTGAGATATTTTTCTATCCCAAGGATGGATGGAAGGACGAACTACATTGTACCTTATACACCATATGGTGACCCCATCACTGTTGATTGCCCTAAATACCACTGGACATTTGGACATTAGTCAGATGAGATGAGTTAATCTCTGGATGGATTTCCCCATGGCCATTACTGAGCATATATCACTATACGGTCGGTCAATGACCCGAATGAGTGGTCAGAAAACTAGTTGTTGTTCATCCATCGTTTATCGCCGATGACCAATGACATCATTAGGTTTCATGTGTCCGACTGCAGCTTATCAGTCCGATGCGGGAATCAGAAGACCATATGTACATCTTTTCTTTCTATGTAAGTCTTAGTTAGCTGATTAACACAAGTTATAAATCTTATATTTTATACATCGTACATTCAAAATAACATTCAGTGAACGTACTGTGACCATCCCAAAATCAGATAATTAATTAAAAAGTAAACATTATGTATATGTACATGTACATGCATGCACATACACACAGACAGATCCAATATGGTACGTGCTATTTGAAACATTCATACAGGAAGACAAAAGTGACCGGGTTACTTACCTTTGACAAAACTAGACTTTTCTATCTTGACGGAAAGACACAGCTATTTCTTACAACCCTTTCTTTAGACAACGAAATCAACCACTTTTAAAGATTCAGGCCACGACTGTGTTATTCATACCAGCAAGGCTGTAGCAAGAGTTGAGCCTTACTTACCACTGTATGCTTTAGACTTAAAAGATCTAACACTGGCAAGCTTTGATGCTTTCCTATAGAGGCACAAACATGAACTTGTATGGGAACAGGACTGAAGATCAAGGTCAGGTATAACCAGTTGGAATGCGGTGTGCAGCGTGTCACGTATGTCTCACGTGGTTGTCAAAATACCGCGTTAAACTCAGAGGTGGTCGTGCGGTCCACAACGTAATTTGAATTTGAAAAGAACAGATCAGATGGCCATGGATGATGGAGTCAGTTTTACATGTACCTGCCACCACTGAAAATAATGCTCAACGTACGGGTGTCAGAAAATATGTGCTTGTACATTGAAATGGTGCTTTTCTCTCATGACTACATTAGGTAACAGTCTGCTCTTATTTCATAAAGTTAGCCTTCCAATTCAAAGACAACAAATACATTTGTATAATATGTGTTTCGACATCATTAATATTATCATATATCATGTCAGTGGCCTACATGTGTCAATCATTAAAATTCCTCCAAATTACATGAAAAAAAGATATCACAGACTCTGAGGATGAATTATGTTGACCTGTGTATGAAATGACATTGGCCATATTTCACATTTAGATCCCCCAATAAGGTTTTCCCTTTATATAGGAAAAGGTAGTTTTCTAGGCTATCTCCGGTCAGTGATCTAGCTCAATCTGTATTCAATCCACGATTCCCCCAGCATTCCATTATAATGAACAGCACACTAATTCCACCACCATACATCTTTCAAGAGGGGATGCACAACTAAGGTTCAAAACGGACACACACTAGATGTGACCATCATTTTTGCGCCTTTAAATTGTGGGAAATTCTATCCAGGGGCTTAAATCGGCGTGAGTGTGCATGAAAACGCCATTGGAAAGGACCTAAAGATCCATCATAGAAACCCTGTAGGAAATACATTGAATCCATGTGGCTCCCCTGATAGGTAACATTTTATAGAGACATTTGTCAGGTCTACATGTACATGTATACCCAATAACAGTACAAGGCCATCTGAAAGAGAGACACCTAGCAGAATGTCTAGGAATGACAGCAGCAGGGGACACTTTACAAGACAGAACCTATCCAAATGCAGGCTTACAAACACTTACTGAATCTTCCTCCATTCCTTTGAGACTACTTATCAAAACAGAAGGACTAAAAAATATCAAAGATAATTCACAATGCAATAATTGATCTACATGTATGATTAAAACAAAAACAAATTCTTTGTAAAGAAAGACAAGAAATGCTTTATCACGGATGTTACATTTTATCATCTACTGTTTGTGACAAATACATGTCGTCAAAAACTTAACGACAAGGTTACAAACTACAATCATCATTTGTTGGTGAAAAAACAAAGCTACTACATGTATATACATCAGTCTAGCAAGAAGGCAAATCAATCAGATAAGCGATAGCCTGGGGCTCATTCTGTGGCGCACCACATTTTTCATGAACCAGTTATCACTTCATACAATTCTCATATTCATAACATTTATCAAGGCTTTACAACGTTTATGGCAAAGTTACACTTATATAGGAAAGGTTACATTACATAGTACAAAATGTACCTTCAACTTAATAGTACCAGTAGAGACAGGGAGACTATTAGAGGATGATACAAAACAAAAAGGTGCTAAACATTCCCTAAATCAACAACAAAACACAGTAAAAGCTGTGATAAAACATTTCTAGGTACTAGAGTCTGGAAACTATATATACATGTATACTGTACCTCTGCCGATTTGGAATGTACTTGTTTTTCAAGAATGGTTTACTCACATTTTATAAGGTTGCTAACTGCGATCCTCCATTTCCCGTCCTTTAGGTGAAGAAACTGATTTGTGACCTCACACACAGACTGCTTTCATGAAGATTTTCAACATAGGAAACCTACTCCCTGAGTACTGTACTGAACATCATTCTGTAGCATTTGGGATGCCCCTATGATAACATGTACGTACCTTCTCTCCCCACAAATCAAAAGTCTGAAAACGCGGGACTGAACGTGACTCTCGCTTCACTGCCAAGGTCATGCTAAGTGATTCATCTGATAGGTTGTTTGAATCAAGCACTCGACACAGAATTAATGTACATGTCTCGATCTTGGCTTGGCTTCGCTGACAAAGTGCCGTAGGTAGGTAAGGAGTACACCACATGAGAAGGTAGGGGTGTGTGATTTCCTGATACATTGTAGTGTTATATCAGGGTCATTAACAGTTTTATCTTTAAAGTTAGAAACATACCAAAAGTCATGACAATCTGTCAACCCCTTCTTGAACAGTTTTACCGGTATCTTACAAACATACCAAAAATCATTACAATCCGTCAACCCCTTCTTGAGTTATTCTCTTTCAATTTTTGAGAGAAAATCAGCCCCTGCAGTTTAGAAAAGGCTTTTAGGGGGCCCGCAGCATTTATCTTCTGTCCCTTGAGCACTATATACCATTCAAAATTTTCCATTCAATCTATCCATTTTGAAGTTGACACTCCAAAATGTTACTTTCACTTGTCAAGGGTAGATATAGCTTTCTGTTACTTCACAACCAGAAAAGCCTGTTACAACTACTCTTATACAGTCCCATTAAAAAACCCATTACGTTGCCCTTGCCACTTGTACTGAGTGGTTTTTGGATGTTCCATAGTAATGTCCAATCACCCTTCACTGATGACCTGACAAGGTCATGAACAATGGGCAAGCTACAACTGACGTCCGCATCATGTGACGCTTCGGGTTGTTATGAATATGATCATCAGGAATTACTAATAAAAGAAAATAATTTCCCTTGATATATAGCCTCAAAGCTAACTAGAGGGCCAAAACCTATGCCAGGGCTCGAAAGACTGGGTGCATGTGCACCTAATTTTTGACTGTGGGTGCACATATATATTTTTGTTCTCTATAGGGTAAAGGTACTCTTGTACACCAGTATACAGAATATTTTTGAAATGTTGTTATCAGAAAAACAATATAACCTTTTGTTGTACTTTATTTGATGTATTACTTGGTTGAAATTTTGAAGTTAATTAGATAGAATTACAGATTGAAGTTCGAGAGGCAGTAGCATTAAATTTCAACTTTGTAATTATGTCTTGCTGACATTAAACTTTATCTTATGTGGTGTACCCAAAAATATTTCCAAAATATCACCAGTGCACCTATTTCCAAAGATGAATGTCGAGCTCTGTTTGCTCAAGTTTCCTAACATGAAAAGCTGCCTGCCACCGAAAAATCAACCCTAGTAATATATCACAAGAGTTCTGCTACAGTACCATGCTCAGCTGCCAGAGGGCCTTAAGTTAAATTAACCTTAAACTTCATCTTCCCAAGACATACCCACATCTTCCCAAGACCTACCCACATCATCAAGAAATATCATTACTATCCATCCAGACCACAAATATCTGGAAACACAAAAGCACAGACACACAGACACACCCAAACAATACCTCCATGATTTATGAACTTCAAGGTAATAAATCTATAAGTATAACACAGGTATTATTCAAGTATACAAGTATACATGGTTTGAGAGTAGGGCTCTTGTACCTAAACTTAATCAGGTACAAGTAAACGCACCAGTACAGAGGGTTGGATACAGGTCTGAACCTGTAAACTTTGACTATCCTGTGGTCTTCAATGATGACAGAAACAGCATGGTTATCATTCATTCTGGACTTCTGGTACAATGTATCTTGTGCAAAGAACCTATTCATTGACATTGATTTCAATACCCATACAATGTTTTCCTCTTTTTTCTAGTGCTAAATGTACATTTTTGTGGGCATTGCACAATTCGGCGACACTATTCACCTTTATCTCAAAACAATTCTCGTACATTGACATTTGGTATTCTGGACCCGTACCTAAAAGATTTTTGCGGCACCGTACTGGTATGCAGCCCTATTTGTAAGTACACTATCTGCTAGAGCATGTGCGCTGAACAGTTGTGTTACGTTATCTGGACCACACATACATGTAACTCAGGCCCAGTCATCGGCTCATTACTAAGCCCTATCCCTGTAAGGATGTGTTGAAATCCAACCAGCCAGCCACAGAATGACATCATGACATGTACTCAGATCCAGGGGGTCAACAATAACATACAAATCATTTACAAGCCAACACAGGAGAATATAAATAGACAGACAACAAATACAACCTTTGAACAACTGTACTGAGATATTTGCCTGACAAAGTGGTAAGGCCACACCATTTTAATTTCTTGGTTAACGGAATTTCTAAAAAAAATGCTAGATTGGAAAATCAACAGGAAAACAGAATCTCAGAGGGAAGTTCAGGGAGTGAACAGGGTCAGGTGCAAGTTTTCACCCAGCCTTCTGTTTTCATGACTTTTTTTTGCTAAAATTTAAAAAAAAATCTTCTTAACCAAGAAATCAAATTGGTGTGGCCTAAGGGGGTATTAAAAAAATTTACTAAACACCCATTCCCAGGCATAGCCATACCCATGTACATCAATGGACTGGAATAGCAAATTTAAGCACATATCGACATGTGACAACCCCTGCATGGTATACATAGGAAATATTTCAATCAATGTCTAGACGTTAGAAATTCCTCCAATACTCGCAAAGCCCCATTCTCATTCCATATTACACACTCTTGCATTAGGTAGATTAGCCTTATTAAGGAACTGTAGTTACATGTATGTACCTGTAGATGTTGTGCAATAAAGTTAAATACTATATATAATGAAGTCAATAAAAGCGTCAGTAGCTAGTGGCAGTTACTTAATCATTACAATTCATATGAAAGACTATAAAAATCATTAAACTACACAATACCATGCACCTTACCTTTAACTCTCCTGGACTCAAACACCTAGATCATGCTTCCCCATGTAACTGTTACACTACTAATAGCATCAGAAATACTTTTGCACCATTTCAACACCATACATACAAGATTAGATAACTTCATTCCGCACGTCTAAATATACACGTAACTTCCTTGCCATCGCAACAACGTGTTAGAGAACCACATGGCGACAGGGTGGTGTAAGTGGGTTACAGACGGAGGGACAGCAACAACTGAACCACCAAACCTCAAACATTGGAATGCAAACAGATCGCCCCTGGCAATCATTTACCCTGGACATACAACAAATTGCTGGGTACTTAAACACTGCCTCGTGCACGGGAAACACGTGTCCAGCGCTCTTTCATCAACACAAACACTGGTGTACGTTTATTTTGCTTTGGCATAATTGCTGTGGTGAGCTTCAATAAGAGCATGAAATGCCAAGGACTAGATATGCTGATTGTCCTTTACTTTAAACCTCCCAGACTTGTCAGGTGTGCTATTTTCCTGCTGTGTGACTACAGGAAACAATTTCAAAGCTTTCAACACAGTAGGCAGTAAGATAACTACACAGGTTGGTCACTCGTTTGCCAATATCCGGTTTATCATCTGTTGTTCCCCGTCGAGAGCAAGGGTTAGACGTGTTCCGACTTCAGATAACTACCACGTGCTGAGAAAGCACATGTCTGATGAGGGAAAAGATAACACCCTTCCTTTCTTAACGGAATGTCTCCAGGGATGGCAAATTATCCTATTTTTGGCAACACCTTTATACACCCTTAAGGCATAGTTTGTCTTCTACACCTCAACAATGGGTCTTTCTTTTCCATCTTAGTAAACATCTACAGCAACTACATGTATAGACTACTGTAATTTCTGTTTTTTTCACTGTAACTTTATGTTCACTGTTTTCACAGCCACCTCTGTACCAGAGAACTTATCATCATTTTTTTTCCAACATGGTAATTGTCCTGAAAAATCCTAGTGGCCAGTGGCACCTTTGATTGATGAGATCCAAACAAATTCAGATTCAAAACTAAAGCATCACTATTTCCATCTTCTAAAGACAACAACATTTCTCTGACATTCATTTTGAGCATTTTTTTCAATAAAATTCTTATTTGCACTGGAGTGAAAATGTTTAGTTTCCCAGCTATATCTAAACCTTACGAACAACACGTTTTAAAACATGCTACGTACCTTCTTGTACGGCCACAAACTGTGAATGAAGACTTTCGGGGATGACTGCATCGGGAAGTTCTCTAAGATACTGCTTCAGAAGAGAGGCCACAGAAAAAACGTCCCCGAACTCTTCAAGATTAGCGTCGCCCGTTTTGTCGAAGCTCGTCTTCATCTTCTCTACCACCTTGGTGTTGCCGTTCACTCGGAATATTCCTTCGTGTCCGATACCTACATGTGCGGACAACGCAGTTTGCATTTTTCATAACATATTTTTCCAGGTCATGGCAAGTAGATTGACCAATGGCCGTGCAAAAAATTGGGTGTGGGTCAGGACGCCCTGACAAGGTATTACGCGGAAGATTCCTTTGTGTCCGATACCTACATGTGCAGACAACGCAGTTTGTATTTTTAAAACATATTTTTCTAGGTCATGGCAAGCAGATTGACCAATGGCTGTGCAAAAAGTGTTTCGGTTAGGTCAGAACGCCCTGACAAGCTATTACAGTTATGGCTTCTTTTAGAACGGGAAGTATTTTCAAAATATATTGACCCCAAACTCAAGTAACCTCTAAAATATATGAGGGTCTGCATGGGGGGGGGGGGGGGGGGGCGCCTGTCAATGCTGAATGGTAAATTCAGGAGGACAACATTTCGCAGCAAATTGACAGGATTCTTTAGAATTCAAGTGACCAATCATTTTACACGACAACGCTTAATGTTGAATTAGAGCGGCCCAACAACTATGATTCATTTTATTTCTAAATAAATAAAAATCGCTACGCCTCACAAAAAAAAGGTATGAAGACTCGCATATATTGGCTTGCAATAGGTATCTACTGTATTTCTTTTTCTTCCTAATAAAGTACATAAAAATACTTTGAGTTTTTAATAAAGGTAGACAAGTTTGAATGAAACCAAAGTTTAGTACACTACACTACAGTGTACTCCAATTTTACCTACCAACTGACATGTAATTGAAGACATGAGGTTTGAGAAAGCAAAAAGTCAAAAATTGCTATTGTCAAAAAGCAAACATCAGTACCCAATCCTTACCATGCATAGTGATGAAGTCCACCACTTTCTTGACGATGGCAGGTATATTGAGCTCTGTCACACGAGGCACTCCTTCTAAAGGTGCTCCGAACAGTTTTGCGCCCGGCGAGAGTTTCTTCCTGGACAGCGGGGACGACATGAACTTCTTGACCTTCCCCATTCGCGATTCCACAGGAACATCGAGAGCCTGCACGTAAAGGTAGACACAGACGATACTCATGGTGAAAAACGTCAGCAACTCCATCCTGATGTTCTAACCTTAGCTAACGTATGGAAATCCAGTAACACTAACAGTCACTACATAAGTGGCCTAGTGAGTTCATTCTGATGTGGCTATCTCTTTTATAGCCTGGACAAAAAGGAATTTGGGTCAACGGCCTCTCATGTATAGGGTCACTGACCTCATCACTGACCATCACTGACCACTGTATCAAAACAGTTCCTATGAGTTTAGGTGAAACCATTTGCATGTGTCCTAGAGCATATCCCTCTGAAGATAATGCAAGATTGTACAATCCAATCTAAATTCACCTTTTGAACATGACTTTTTCAGATGTCTTTATGCAATTGGAAACTCTAGCTGAAACTGCATGTATAATTGTAATATGATAGTATAAAAATGTTAAAGTATAATGAAGAATACACCCCTTTTTAGAAATGGTTGAGCCAAGAGGTCATCGTGACATCCTACATGACAAAGTGTTGATACACATTTTTCTTGTCTCCATGTAAACATATGATTATCATAAACATAAGGTTGTACAATGCTCCTTTTGACTCAAGTTTGGTTGAAAAATATACATAATGTATCCCCAAACTACGGTTTTGAAGTTTAGGCCATAGCAAGTAAATTTTACGGATGACATCAGCGCAAGCATTGATTTTTTGAATTGGAAAAAAAACAAACTATTCCCCCTCAAGCAATGGTCCACAAGACAAGAAATGTTATGCTATGAATATGTTATGTGGTAGCCTTGAGTGTACATATACTTGTAGAAGTAACATTTGCCATAAGTGTACATTGTAGATTCAGAAGTGAAACTAGCTCGGTAGTTTTTGAGGTGACACCACCAGTGTTTTAGCCTTGAGTGTAGCAGCTACTGTACAAAATGTACCTGTAGCCAGTGTAGTATTCCGAGTGATACTGTAAATGCAGAAATGTTCGCAGAGGTTTCATGTTCGCGATTTTCGCTGTAAACTTTCGCCGCAAACTTAAAACCACAGCGAAATGTCACTTTCTGCACTTCCTGAATATAGTAATAAAATAATTTTTGGATGTAATAACTTGTTTGTCGCTTCAATTCATGTCACAATGTTAATAGTATATATATTAAAAATTTAGGAATCTCTCCCCCCCCCCCATCTTGTTATTTTTTGCATTCTCGTATTATATTTGTCTGCAGAGGATGTACATGTATCAACACGAGACAGGGACTGGTTTCATGCCCAATCTATACACCAGATATGTCCAATGCCCTACATGTAGCTAGCCAGCATACAAACTTGTAGTGACCTTACACATGGTATGTAGCAGTTCCTGTTTTAATTTCCTTTACTGGACTAAGACTACTACAACAGCATCCATGGCATACCTGTTACAGGTCAATCTGGTCATTAATCATTACCATGGGACTATCGGAGTAATGTATGATAGTATGTAGTATTTATATAGCCTCATTAGACTGTCCCCCAAGCAACCATTTCAAATTGCCCCTACACTAAGAATTTGTATTAAAGTACTGGTACATATATCTAGCATATGGAAAATACATACAGTAACTGCAAAAACACAGACCTAACACAAAACCTCCCTGTGAATTAGTAGCCTCTTCCACTGACCCTATGACCTGGAATGTCTGTCAAGTTTGATAAACGACTAGTTCTACCACCTCTGAACTCTACTTCCTGCCACAAGTCTGACCTTTGCGGTGACACAATCTTCCCACTCGCTTCCTGCCACTACACTGACAGTGAGTTTAAAAAACGACAACTACACAAACATCCAGACACAAACACACAAGATCCAGACCGAACCACACCCAAAACAAAACAATTCATGGAGGTAAAAATTGTGTCCCTCACAGTATAGACTTTATTTTTCACAACACATAAGGGAATTATGACATATTGCCCCGTATTGTCAAAAGGAAGGTCAGCTTTGCAAAATAGATGAGATCATCCCGACAGTTGAAATTTCATGGGTGCCATTGTTCTCTGATCACTTCACACAGTCCCCATGGGACCAACTGTCAAGGTACGCAGTCTGACAGCTATTGGTGGACCCTGATACATGCTCATTTGCATGGGAAAGACCACTGTACTAGTGGATGGGGTCTGAAAACATTGGTGGAAAAGTACTATGGCAGGAACAAAGCAACCTAGGGGTACTGTACCCAAAAAGAAAACTGGTACTCCAAAATGGTAAAGATTTTAAAAAAAGGAAATCAAGCAGAGTAGTTTCCAAACAGGATGGAAGAGTCCATATTGTCTGGGAAGGCCTTTTTTTCATTGTCAAAAAAAATTATATTCCAACAAATTGTGAATTTTTCTAGAATAATTCATCGTTTCAAAGGTTTGACAGCTTCTCATCGGGTATGGAACCTAGAAACATACACATATTTGTTTCAATACTTCATTTAATAGAGCTTGCAAAAGAAATTTTTCAGTCGAAGGACGGAAGGATCGGTACCTAACAAGTGGTCATCATATCTACATCACCTGCCTGTCTACCTTCATTGTTGTCCCTACCTGAGCTGACTTAGGCCTTGAACTTTGCACTCTATCCAGTTCCTGCCTGGGACACTGCCTCAGTCTAGGTTCAGAGCTAGCTCTTTCTCTCTTGCAGGGTTTGTTCTGCTGTTTAGGGAACCACAACCTGAGATGGATACCTAACCTTTCCCCTGAGTCTGACCCTACTGCCTGTGTTTAAAGAAACAATAAAGCACATCAAGTATGAAAAAAGCTGTCAAATGATAATGTGGTCGTCATTTGTTAATCATTGGTCACTAGTCATCGAGTGACGAGAGAGATTCTGAAGGTCTATAATGTCCCCAATTTGGCCAAGCACTGCTACAGTCCCGATTGCGCTGGTTCCCGTAGGGGGTGTAGTCTAGGCCAGGCCTCCAAGCCACAAATCTCTTCCGGTAGACTGCCAGGTACCGGAAGGGGGGTACCTCCCGGTGTTCACACGATTACGTGCAGCTCACGGCGTCTATTTGTTACCGGGACCCACATTGATTTTAAGTCCCGAGTTAAAATGATGATTCTGGGTCCAGGCTGGGCCAAAAAATAGCCCAGCTGTCGCCGGGTGTCCCACGGAGCAAAAAAAAACAGCCTGTCAACTTCCTGGCAGGGCCTCCTTTTCCAATTGGGACCTAAGCATACACCCGGTCATCCCCTACTCTTCTTCATAAGTGTGTTGGGTTATTTAACATGCAGGGATTTGATGCCCGAGGCTTCCTTTTGATGACATTTTCATGCAACCTCTCTACACCGTGCCCAAGTGGGGTTCTAACCTCTGCCCTTTGGATCCACGGAATTTGACACCCATATGGGCAAAGCAGCAGGGTCACTATCTGCCTGCGTCATAGGGACACTGCAATCATCATTTCTTTCTAGGCAATTCTACCCTCTGCATGCATAGAAGAATCCACCACTTGGATCTTGGCCCCTTGGGTCAATAATTCCCATCAGTAGCTTGTACTCTAAATCCTGGCAGCGTGTTTGAAAATACTGCCAGCTTGAGCCACATCATTAAAGTCTATCATTGAATTCCCTTACTAGGAACAGGTCTAAATCACACCATGTTTAAAATGACTGGCGATGACAGGACAAATTGATACGGTCACCCTGGAGAAGGTACTGTACACCCAGAGGTAGCATTAAGGGTTAAATAACAAGCCGGACTTTAGGCTTCCATGTCCATTTGTCTCTGGCCTGCCACATGCTTCGAACACGTGCCTCATATATAGTTTTGTCTGTATAAAGTCATCTGAATGCCTCCTGACATTTCGACATGGAACAAAATTAGGAGATAATCTGAGGGCATCAAAATGGGGCCACCACACATCCTCAACTTCTCAAGTCCTCCTTGATAAGGGAGCATACTGCAACTTGTAAAATATTTGTGGGGACCTCTTGGAGGAGCAAAATTGTTACAATTTCTGAGAGCTGAAGATAAGACATTTCAGCACAGACTAAGACCCACTTACCATACTTTTCCCGATAACAGGACGGCTTTACACACACTGCCAGGACGCTTGAACTGCCGTCGTGACCTTCCCGATAAATTTAATTCTAGCTGATTCCGATTGTGCACTCAATGAAATTTGTCAACTTTTCAGGATCACAAAAGATTTGACCGATGGTAACTGTAAGAAAAAATGATTTTTGTGCCCCATCCTTATGCCTCATTTCAGCGCTCTGATATTGTTGCACTGTATGCTAAATAGCCTGAACTATGACCTCCTGATATCGCGAGCCTGACAGCAACTATCAGAGATCCCCATCGTGTAATAATTTTCGGTATCACACGAGGTTCTACTTGTATCACACGAGCTTCCATAAAATATTTAGAATGCATTTCGAATGTGCAGAGTGCGCCACGGTCGAAAATTCAAATACTGGATTCAATTGTTGTTGGAATTGCGGCTGTTACAATTTTTGGTTTAACGACACCAACTTTTCTCCACTTCTGTCGCATTTCGCATTGAAATGTATGTTTTTCTCGGGTGAGTATTCCGCATCACCATCGGTTGCAGTCCTCCCGTGGGTCAGATCGCTAAGGCCGTCGCGCTGGTACCTCGGGTGATACGGAATACCCCTGTTGTATTCTATATTTACTTCTTTCGTGACATTGGAAAAAGGCCTTCGTACGACCATAAAATTCATCTTTACACAGCAGAAACAGCCCTTGTCGTCCCAATGTTGCCAGACCCAATATCGCCAATTTCGATCTGTAAAATAGAACTTACTAAGTATATAAACTTCAGCTAGGAGGGTCATTATCCAAGACAGACTACTTCACTCTCTGGTCCCGTGTCTCACCCGGAAATCACCCGGAACATTGCGGCCTACATCGACCAGTTTATCCTATTGTTTAGGTGTGACCGAAATGACATCACGTCTGAAACGTTTCACATCAAAGATTGCCAGGAGCTTCATTCTCAATTAGTCAACAATTTTCTTTTTGAACTTCTGTGCGACAAAATTTACCCTTTTACCATAACAATCCTTTATCACAATGTGCTACTTATACATGTAATATGCTAATAGCAACCCAGACATTAAACAGTCTGTATGATTTGATAATATTCATAAGTTTTAACATACTCACAACCACAACATGCTTCCAGCCCTTTCTTATCACCTCTCTGGGACTTAACATCAAAACTATGGGTTTGAGTAGACTTTTTATCAAGACAGTTATTAGGAAAACAAGACTCTTGTTGAGGGAAAACACACCACAGCACTGCATCTAGGAATTGTGCTAGACCATAAATAAATTATGAAGGTAATATGTCATTCATTCTAGACCAGGCAAGTTATGTCAGTCCAAGGCCAAAACAACCTAATCACTTGGTCAATAGACCTGTCCCATATTATTTGTTCACACTTTTATCTGCAACAAAAAAAAAGTGATGTTTATCAACTAAACTGACTAAAAAAAAATCTAAATAGCAACTATCATTGCAATCAAAACATTGTTGAAAATCAAAGTTTTAAGATGTACTTTCCATAACAGATCATGTTGTTTTTTATCTTTAAGGTATCATTTTTCTTGGTATCTATTTTGCCACAGTTGGTAACAGCTTGCTGAAAAAATGAATTTTGCTATTGCATCCTAGGATAATGAAAATTCCATGTCGTCACCCAACACACCTGTGGCATCCCTCTTAAGCCAAGAATTCAAAGCATCGCAGGGTTGTAATCAAATCCGCAATATCTACATATTTGAGACTAGCATATTACAAATCTGAGTCACTTCAATTGTGCCTTTATAACCAATCCTAACAAAGGGTGTAACAAAACAACCACACAGCAAATAAAAAAATACACTCTCAATTTTGAAATATTCATTGAAGTTTTATTTTCACAGTTTTTGTAGTAACCTCTCCACTGCGAATTCATGACAGGGTAAAAATGCCTCTCCAAATGTATTACTTCTGTTCTACGGAATAGTTTCAACCACAAACTTAAAACGCTGCGAAAAACCTCCTTGCCCCTTCTACTGCAAAATTAAGTCACTGTGAAAATAAATTAATTTACAGTTATAGCTGTCATGAAGGACCAAGCAAGAGAGGAATATTGAGAAACTTGGTATTTTGTACATCTAGGTCATAAGTTTCTCCTTTCTATTGTCACTATCTATTCCACTGTTTACTGATAATATCATGTAAAAAATTGTACTGCTCTGTTATCCTCTTCCTGCATTTTCCCCTCTTTCCGAAATTTCATTGGTACGTCCCATTTCCATGTCGAACCAAAGGCTCAGGGCTGTCTCCAGGACCCATCCCTCTGTCCCAGGACGGAAATTTGCTCGTCGGGACGGGAAAAAAATTCAATACGTACATCCAAAAAGTAACTCCATGACATGAAACTGATGAAAATGAATTTTCGTAACCTTAAAATGACAGATTAAACAAAGAAAGTAGATAACATGGGCTTGCAACCAATGAGTGGGACAGAAAAAAAATTCATTAAGCTGGAGACAGCCCTGGTTTGGCTCTTCACCAATCAGCCAATAAAATTGCAAACTAATCTAAAGACTAGCCTTCAGAAAAGACAACAAGATTGCTTAGGCCACACAAAAATAACAATTCCACAGTCTGCAATCGTAGATTACTATTGATTTACAAATCTAGCACTGGTTCAATACCTGTCCGTTACTGTAAATTTTGAAAGTTTTGCTGCACTTTTAAGTTCACAGTTTTCTCATGTCCTCTCAGCTGAAAATCATCCCTCCCTGACCATATGCTTTGTCTTACAATGCGTTACTACGATTGTTCTGAAACTCAGAGATACTGGAAACTATTGCTTTTCACCATGACACACATCTAATTTCCTGCAAACTTAACTGATTTTACAGTAACACAGGGTTCAAAGACCTCTTATTGCATGCAAGTCCAAGCACGCAAGTGCAGTATATGAAATAGGTCACACATGGCTAGAAAAGCAATCATGGACAGTAAATCATGACCTTGGTAGTGGCTTTTCCAATAGAAAACTCATTAGTAACCAGAGCCATGTCCTATTCTCACAAAGTAGACACTGCAGGAGAGGGGGGAAATCTCTGCTAATAGATAACCCGTCAACGTGTTGCAGCAGGTATCACGTGTAACTGTTACAGGCTACAGAAGGAACTAGAGTTCGAAGATCTAGTGCCTCCAAGAAATGTATAGTCTTGTTTATATATTTGTAGTTTTTTAATTATACTAGTAAAATTTTGATCAACGATGGCTTCCTGTCACTCTATGCTGAACGTGACTAGCATATGGAAAATACTGTAAATGCAGAAATGTTCGCGGTGGTTTTATGTTCTCTGTTTTCGCGGCGACCGTTTCACTGCAAACTTAAAACCACCGCAAACACTACATTTTCGCCTTAACGCAAATTAAAACCACGCAAACTTAAATGCATTTACAGTACATGACTGTGAAAACACCGAGTGACCAAAAACAATACCTCCCCATGAATAGTAGCCTCTTCCATTGACCCCATAACCTGGAATGTCTGTCATTTCCAACAAACGAATAGTTCTACCACCTCTGAAATGTACTTCCTGTCGCTCCTGAAAGTGAGATGACACTATCTTCCCATTCACATTCTGCCACTCTACTGACAGTGTATTCAAATATTACTGACACACAAGAACACAAACATCCAGAAACACAATAAAACAAAACCTCTGTACACAGAGGCAAACATTGCCTAACAACTGATACATCTTCATGATCTTGTTACTCTGATTTTTATGACATCAATCTTGGTGACGATTGTAAAACTGTTTTCTAAATGTATGTTTACCCCCAGCTGACACTGATATTAGCTAATTATATTGCAAAACAATTGTAACAGGCACAATGTATAATTCAATATTGACAATTCGAAGAATTATGATCAAAGCAGATTATCTTGTTCAAATCTTTTTACTTTGTTGTCATGAAAATTTTAGTGTTTATAATTTAGGAAGACTATGCAGTTACTGTAAATCGTGAAATAATCGTGGTGGTTTTATGTTTGTAGTCTTCATCACACTATGAAGAAGTACTCTGTCTTCCATTGTGGTAACTACTACTTTTACATCGGCAAACTTCAATCATCGTATATGCATTCTTCCCCTCTCCATCACAAAAGTAAGTCCCTGCGAACTTAACCTTCTCCCTGCTGCCCAACTCTGTAACCAGTAAAGAATTGGGTGCCAAATGGCTACTTCAGTGTGCTAAAGGTTAGATGAATCTAAAGCAACTGCTCTGAATTCAAACTGTTATTAATTATAACATTTCCAAGCAGACTTACCAGATTGTTGCCATTGTTGTTGGCCATTACGTTGGGACTGTCACTGCTGAATACTGAGGGCATTCCTGGTCAGGAGTGGGTAGTAAGAGATGACTGTCCCTTTACTGCAGCACTGTTGTAGCCAGGGTCAGAATGCAGAGGGCTGGGGAGGCCTGGAAAACAGCTCAACCTGCAGAGGTGTGCGATGGATGGGATGAAAGAGGGGGAGGGGGGTGGGCAACCAGCCCAGAGCCTGGAAGAGACGAAAGATAAAACAACAATGAACTACTATCAACAATAGCGATCAATGAAGACAAGATGACTGTACGTATGCATCTGCCAGACAGACAGGATCAAACAATACTAGAATAACTCTAGGCATGCATGGCACTTTTCTAACAAGACTCAATATTACATTGACATGGGCATAGCATACTTGAATTGAAATTATGTCTATGCAGCAGGCCTTGGCACTAGGATTATAATGTACATGTATGTACAGAGCATTCAGAGATTTCTCTACAATAACTTGTATGAAGCGAAGTTTCAAAATTTGTATCATTATAGAAATAGGCATATGAAGCTTAAGTTATGTATCACTCTATAATGTGATCCTTTTCACGTAACTGTTATCATACATGACTGATGAATTTCTTCAACGTGATCCTTTTTGCTCCTAACAAAAAATCATAAAGAATTTTGAAATGAAGATATATCAGAATCTGTGTTACTACTAAGCTAACTAATAACTAAGGCAAGAGCATTTCTATGTCTGCAAGTTGTTACAATCTCATTTTGTCTAGCACTTTTGTTTCCTTAACACTCTGATTTATAATGTGCCTGGGACCGGATATTCAGACTAGCCCATGGTTTGGGGCAGAGCCAGATTGCTTGGCATGCCTCCAACTCAAATCCTTTGGAAGGGCTCTGATTCTGGTGGGCCCCTATCTCGCTAAATCAACAAGGAAGCACTATAGAATATTGTACCACAGGACCTACTTTCTGATATCATTTGTGATCGGTACTATAACATATTGACAGCAGAAGCCATTTTCACATTCCCATGGCATCACAGAACCCAATTTGCCAATAAATCAATATCACAGTTTGTGTTACTCTAAAAACAAGTCATATGTTTTGTATCTCAATTATCTCTTCTAGCTATGCAAATGCCATCGCTTCTTAAGGGGGAGTAGTCGGAGAACTGATTTTTTTTACATTTTAATCATAATACATTTCCCACTCTGTTTCAAATATTTATCAATTGATATGACTACAATTTTATGTGAAGCATGCATTCCACTCTGTTTCAAAATATTCATCAATTGATATGACTACAATTTTATGTGAAGCATGCATTTTGAATGTTATCACTATTACACCTTAATCTAGTAAATAGTTATGAAAACGCTCGGAACTTTTGGGTCTGATTCACTGATTCGTTAGCAAATGAAAATCCCACAAATATCTGCACAAGTCAATGAGATCTAGATACAGAGATCAACCAATCATCATTTGGACAAAAAAGCAATCATGGTACAGGTTTGACTGCCTTATTTGCATACAATTAGAAGGGATAATGCCAGTCTTTGCGGTGCAGCAAAGCACTGATCAAAGAGACAAGCAATTAATATTTCAAATTGGTAGGTTGCATGTACATACATGTATAGCTTTTCCCACCATATACGTGTACAATGTATGCTGAGAACAGACAGTGCTGCCATGGCAAAGCAACTAGCTGCGTGAAAATCAATAATCATGACAAGGCACGGATGTAATTTTCTGAAAAATCATAAGTTGCACAGCACAGTTATTACAATTTGGTTCTTAGTAATCTTACTATCACATATCAAGAACTGGTGGGTCACATCACAAGTTTAGGCATCTCTGTATCAAATATATCACCTGCAACTATCTCGAATTTGATAGAAACTCCAGCAGTTTGTGTACAGTACCTCATAAAGTATTCAAGGTGGAATTAACTTTTGGGATTTTCACAGTGACTTGAAGTTCTTGCCTCAAACATGTGCTGTCTTACTGTACCAACATATTATTGTTTCAACTGCAAACTTAAAACAACATGTAAATGCATCTTTTCCCATCCTATTCCTACTGCAAAATTATGTCCCTGCCGTGGACTTGTAGAATATTTCATTTACACTGTACAGTATCTGTTTCTCAATTGTCCGCTAAAAAAGGCACTGGAAAGAATAGGACATTATTACGAGTGGCAGGTCGTGTTGGCCTAGCCTGAGTGTCATACTGTTTTCTTCCAGGCTTTGGGGTATTAAGGTAGAGCCTGAAACCAAACAGGATGACACTCAGGCTAGTGTTGGCCTGCATTGGTGACAGCTGAACTTTGTGGCGGCAGAGAGAGAGAAAAAGGTTTTGAATGCAAAGCCACAAGCACCAGCTGGTAAGTTCCTTGCAAGTATCAGCTGGAGCACGTATGCAGAACGTACGCGTTTAAGCCTCTGTCTGCATATTCAAGGTTAATATCTCATGTAAGGTTCATATAGTTGTGTCCTAAGAAATATCTTATGCAACAGCCATTACTCCGATGCGACGTTGACCAAAAAGTAGTCTCAACCAGACTCACTATGCCAGCTACAGGGAGAATATTTGCCAGGAAAGTTTGACCACCAGAGGGTTTCATTTGCAAGCACAGTGCGAATTATTGACCTTACCGTGGACTGACTCTACCAGCCAAATATTCCTTTTTTCGCCAAGTTCTAAGATCCAGAGGAAGGCCTGGTGGAGGCTAACAAAAAAGAGGCTCTGCAGCTATAATGGTTTTGTGTAGCTGGCTGTATACCTACTAGTATGTGCATTACGTTCTGGATATATATAAGCTGTCAGCTGGTAGTTTCCACACACATGTACACACACCTTTGTCGTGGTCGTAGCTGCCTGTGTTGTGTTCTCCCTTTATGTCGGCCCAGCGAGACTTGACAACCAACCTATGGCTGCTTGATGGATTTGCATGACAGCAGCTTGAAGCGAATCATGGATGGAGTTTTTCTCCGCCAGTAAGCTCGTCCTGGGCTTGTGGAACCCGTGACCCCAGGGAGCTAGGCCTTGAGGGTGGGGGCAAATATGGTGATGGTCTGGTCGGGTGGGTGGGTAGAAAAACGTTTTACGATAAAATGTAGGATAAAGCCATTGAGGTAAGGGAAGATGGTCAGTTTAGGGGGGGGAGGAGAAAATACATGGTAATTAAGTAACGAAATACAAATAAATGAAGAGTTGTCATTAAATTTTCACTGTAACAGATACATGCATTTCTCAATGACTGTACAAGGTTTTGAAAAAAGAAAATAAGTACACAATGTTTCAGATCTTAGACCCTGTTTTTTTCCATGTTAGGTAGTGCCACTACACCAAGACAAAGATGATACTAGAATGAAACAAATGAAAACACAAACTTTTTACTGGAATCAAATAAAAAAATACAATTCATTTTTATATAAATATAATCATGGTTGTTTTTCCCATTAAAAATATCGTTATTTTGTTCACTTCCATGTGGTGAAATTGGTTTGAACTTAGACACAAAACACCTTAACTGTTCTATATTGTCATACAATTCAACCCGCTTTAGTTTGTTTCATTTATTGTATCAAGGAAATCACATGTACTAGTTCTTGATTGTATCCAAGTTACCATAATAACACCCCGCCCTCCCAACATGCAAATTACCAGGCTTCGATCCCGCCACATTTTTTTCTCTCCCTTTTACCCACGAATTACACTCAAGAAGTCAAGGCTACCACATACCACAATTAAGCCTCAGACATGCAGATATACAACAGACTGTCTCATCTTACAGAAAACTGTCGTCTTGGCCATAGTAGCTGACCAAAATCTTGTTTGAAACAAATTTATTTTGCGACTCAGTGGCACTAGACAACACACTAACGGTTGCCACAGGGGACTCTAAAACCCTTCCTCTTTGAAACTGCTTACAGGCACACGATGTATGCTGAATCTATATTAAAGGAACTTACCTCCAGAGGCCCTTGGACTTGTTCCAGGCCAGCGGCAATGGTTTATACGAGGAGGAATGTAGCTGTGGTCGGACCAGACAGACTGTGGTGGGGGGAGGGGACGTGATTCTAAGCGCGTGCTTGCTAACTCGCACGCACGTTACATGTAAACAACGCCTCTTCCCGCCTTAAAATCTCACCAACATCCGCTCTCTGAACCTTCAAACTAAACAACAGTATTCTATGAACCTAGGTTTAAGGATGTAGGTCAAGTAAACGTCTCGCAGACGACGTTTTTTCGGCAAGACTTCTTCAGAAGATCGGACGATCCTTGAGTTGGTGAAGCCCTGCTTCGGCGAACAACAAACCTGACATTCGTCAGCCAATCAGAGCCTGGCGTTCCAGTCACGTGACACGTGTTTTTTCCTGCAACATTTGACCTCCATGACCTTTCCTATTGTTCCCACAAACCCTTGCGGTTCACACCACCTGTCGTTTCTCCAATATATCACATATCAATATACAATTCAAATTCTACCACTGGATAAATTACAGAGATAATTTCCGGACGTTTCGGGTGACATCCATATGCCATCACCCTTCTTCAGCGTCACTAGAATGAATTTATCCAGTAGTAGAGTTTAAATTGTATATTACTATAATAATTGTTTATCTGGATGTCTAACCTTCATCAACATATCATATATCATATCATAACGTTAGTGTTCGGATAAGAGGCAGTATATTGCCTACAAGATCCACGTCTTGATGATTTTGTTGTCAATTGGTGTAACTTAGTTTATCAAATAATTTGTGAACAATTACATAATTTTTGTAACTTGACATATTAGATAATTGATGTGTTTTTCTTTTTCTTTTGCAGAAGCCCTTTTAAAATTCTTCTCACGAAAAGATCACAACGCTATCACACGTTACACCTAACTTTATATGGGACATTGACATTTCAACATTACACATTTGACATGACTGTTATGGGACTGTGGGAAGTTACTGGAGGGTACCCAACCATTGACATGCATCAAACAAAGGGTATTTAGGATGAGAAACTGAGGGAGTAACCGTTTAACGAATTTGATATCTTAAAAACATATCAAATGCTCTCGATCAATAGAGGTCGCTGATCAATGTTAACTTCTGCATACTCTAAAGACACCACCACACCCTATTGAGGTCACCATTTGAATGGCAGGTCAATGACCCAAGCCTTCTCAAGTGCAGTTAGCTGGGCAACAAAAACGCCACCTAACAGGTTACGTGTATAACGACACGTCGCTACCTAACAGGTTACGTGTATAATTACACGTCGCTTACTGATGCGTGTACAATAGCTGGAGGTTGTAGGAACACGTTATATAGAGACATAGGCTTGGGACTGTTAAACATTGGCGAAGGTATATTGAACTGCTAACGATGACAAGGGCGGGCTAAAACCGTCTACACCATACGCCATAAATATTCTGGACAATTCTTGGAGTTCCCAGGCAATACACCAATCTGAAGTTACACAAATTGAAGTTGAACATTTCCAACTGCCTTTTGATATAATATCTTTTCTAGACTATTATTTAGTGTATACCAGTCCACCCCGCAATTATAAGAAATATAATAATTATAATTTCTTTTCTCAAAATAGACAGGCATTCAAGTACAGTTTATTGTTTCAATCTCTTTTGTACCAGGAGACAACTTTTTCTTCGCATAGCCGTTTCCATAATTCTCTCTCGTTGTTCAAGTTCATGATTTTTATTTCTCAAAATAGACAGTCACTCAAATACAGTCCATTGTTTCAATCTCTTTTGTACCAGTAGACAACTTTTTCTTCGCTTAGCCGTTTCCATAGCTCTCTTTCGTTGTCGAAGTTGTGACATGCGCCTTTCCACGGTCGACTGGCATTGAACTTGGTCTTGTCATAGTAGTGTAGGGTGAACCTGCAAAATAGAGTCAACCTGATTTATTTTGTGTTCGTACAATATTGTATGGATGAAAAACGCTTGAAAACACCAGTGCATAGTTTCATCATGTTGGTGAATCACCGAGTATTGGACCTCTTTGTGCACGGGAACGGGTTTTGTTCGCGTGAAGAATGTTCGCGTACGCGTGGAAAATTTTCGCGTGGAAAATTTGAAATGGAGAATTTATTTATAGGTTCAAAATATCAAAGTGATTTTATCATCAAAATTTTTCTCCCTTGGGAGTAGACTTGAGTCCCTTGGGAATCAACTTGTTTTTTTTGTTTTTTTAAATTTCAAAAATCCTTTGAAATTTTTTTGGTGTGAAACCTTAGGTCAATTCCCTTCTGATCAACTAATTAGCGTATTTTAACGAGCAAATGATCAAAATTACAGGCAAACTTTTTCCCTGCATGGGTGTGGGCAGGGTGTGGTGTGGTTTGGTGTGTGCTATTCCCAAGGGACTCAAGTCTATTCCCAAGGGAGAAAAAATTTTGATGATAAAATAACTTCGATATTTTGAACCTATAGATAAATTCTCCATTTCAAATTTTCCACGCGAAAATTTTCCACGCGAACGCGAAAATTCTTAACGCGAACAAAACCCCAACCCTTTGTGCACAACCAGCAACAAGTGCCAGCAATGTTTGGCTAGTTCTTCCTTCCACTGCTAGGTGGCGCTGCAGTGAGATGAATGCGGTCCCAAACGTGACTAAGCTAGTTTTCTTTCTAACTGCCCTGAGGAAAGTGATAGCATTTCAGCACTAAGGACATGAGCAGTTACTCGCGTTGAGCGGCTGTAACAGGCGTAGCGTGCGTAGTTGGTGACTCTAGACCGTACCACTGGCGGGAGTTTGAATCCCGGCTGTTGTCGCTCACCCCACATGCACTTTTAGATAAAGTTGACGTTTTTCTTCAATGCCTATTGACTATCAGTGTCATGAATGACATGTCTAATCTCCAAGCAGATCTAGCGGGACAAGACAGCATCCAAGGGGCCAAAACACTGTTGCCGGTTGGATAGTACTATTTTGGCACTTTGGGTACTGTGTCTGTCTTGTCCCGGTAGATCTGCTTGATAATTAAACATAAAGTGCCTTCCTTACCGTGGATCGTACCCATACCCGTACAGACCCACGTAGTCGCACATCTGTATGGCCATGAAAGCCGTCATGGCGCCCGTGGTAGGTCTGAGTCCGGTGGCGTTCAGGAAATTGGCGTAGATGTACCGCAGGAAATCCGGATGCACGATCTTCACGTTGGTAGAGTTCAGGTCGGGTCCACGTGTGTGCCTGGTGGTAGAACGTTATTGTGTCAAAATGATACCAAGGCAATAAGAAAAGTTTGCTGTCCTGTTGCTATTCCTGTTTTTCACCACGTAACAAGGCCCAAATGTACCGTGGCCGACAGGTACAGTGCTACTTCAAGGTTATTGGCTAGAAGTCAGGAACAATACCCCAGACAAGAAGTACGTCCCCAGTAGGTTACAAAAGCTGCTCGGAAGCATCTCCTACCCAATGCTATGTTGACGTCAAAGCCCGATAGTTCTTTTCTCTGTCTAAGAAGTCTGAAAACTTGAAATAGAGCCTTCTTAGATCTTGGATATTAGGCTGAAGCGTAAGTGGTACACCCTTACCTTATTATTCCCACCGATAATACAATCCTTCCAACGTCGAAAGTGAACCGATTAGAAAGACGAAAGTATTTAACTTTTCAACACGATGCATAAGACATTTAAGTTAGTTCATGTTTTCATAAATTTTACCCAAACCGCAAATGGCTTTTAAGACGGCCATCTCATCTCATCCAGAGCCCTTGGACCACACATAAACCAAAGAAACAAGTGTTAAGAGTCTTACCATTCACACGTGTTCAGGTTTTTGGCTTTACATCCCTTCCCGCCAGGAACAGAGCCTGTTGTGAGCCAGCCGGCCAGGTACATCAGATCCCACGCCTTGAACGGGACATACAGCCGCATAGGATTCTGGAGAAATACATTTTTCCAATCACAGCAGCGCAAAGCGTTTCTTGAAATCAGTATCAAAAGGACAGCATAGATACTTCTCCCTAATCTATAGAGAGCTCAGATAGAATTTAGACAAAGATTAGCAAAAAAGAAAGAATTGTGAGCAACAACGAACGAATTGTAAAAATTGCGTTCAGTTCAGAACTTGACATAGAGTTTGAATATCATACACGTGAAATGTTTCCTGCTGTAAAGGGAAGACTACCCTTATTCGTTTTGAAGGATTTGTTTTTTTGCTTGAACGTTTGTTTATTCATGAGAAGCTCAAATCAGCCAGCAATCAGCTTTTCATTGAGGTCATGAGGGAGACGTAAGGGTCAGACAAAATATAACAAGATACAGGTGACATCACTTGCGTTGTGATAAATCTATAAACACATGTAAGTTATATCATTGCACATAGAAATGGTTCAAAACAAATAACATGGGCTCAGAGTAAGATCTTGTATGACAATGAGATTACACTTGCCGCTTTTGCAACGTGTTTGATTTTCTGTGATTCCGGGTAGAACACGTAGAAAGATGTCCTGTTGCCCACATCCGGTAGGTACTTCTCTTCGGTATGGGCGTTGTTCACTCTACGTGGGGAATACATGTATATAAATTTCATTCTCAGTCACTGATGAAATATATTGAATGCTATTTGAAAAATGCCTGACTCTTTACATTATTCATCAATTAGTTTAATTTCTTTTGTATAATGTACAATTTTCAGCAATTCTGGTAACATTGATGAGACTACCTTTACCTTTATACTACTTAGCTACACAGATTATAAGAGATAAGTAGATTTAGATTACACAGGAGCGCATTCAGTCTACAGACTTAACACTGTAATCATGTGTCATGTGTGTAGGTTACTAGTATTTGATTTTAAAAGAAATGACATAATGACATATATTACCTAAAGACGTAGTCGTGTGCGTCTATCTCCTTCCCCTTTCCCGACCCCTTCATCTGCCCGCCTGAGCCCACCACCGCACACCGAACACATTTCTTCCGCCGTCCGCCGAACACATCCGGGCTTCTGATAGCATTCACGATCTGTTCTACCCCTGAGCAACAAACGACATGAAGAAAATAAAGTAAAGTCGTATTGATTGATTAACCTCTAGCACAGTGAAGTAGTCTTTTGCACACGACTCCCTATTGGTTACAGAGTTAGGCAGCAGGGAGAAGATTAAGCAAGTGTTAGGTCGACCGGTCATACTAGGGGCATACTAGTGATCCAGACTCACTAACTACTGGGCTACGCCCGTTCACACTTGTGCGTATAAGTCCATATTGCATATTTAAAAAAATTGGTTTAGGTAAAGTTTGCGGGTAAGAAGTTGTTTTCCACATTGACCCAGCGGTGTGCAGCCTGGTATCTTACCGACAAAATACTTCTTCGGCAGCAAACTTTCACCTATACAAAAATGTTGATACGCAACTCATATGTATAACGCTACGCACAAGTCAAGTGTGAACGGGGCTCTGCAAACCCACCGCTCCAAGCGAGCCATTGTTCATGTCCTTGGTACTGAAATGTTATCAACTGTGGCATAAATTTCTGTTGTGTTCCGTCGACATGAAAACTCATCCTCACGGCATCACGAGATAGAAACTCTTCTATCTAAACAATAATCATACATAGTGTGCGTAACAGTCGAAGTTCAAATGACCCATGGGCCCCCAGCAACGACGTAAGCAATCTATATGTCAAACAATTTACGGAATAGAATCTAAAGGGCGGCTGCATATCTTGACATCTCCAACAGATTACCGGCGGCAAAGACAGTATCCAAAGGGCAAAAGCAGGCCACTGGAAAAGAATTGCTGCTCCTTGTTTAAATGAAGGTAGATTCTCGGTGGCCAATTGGACTGGTTTTGCCCTTTGGAAACTGTCTTTGCCACCGTTAAATCTGCTTGGAGATTATATTTTACTCACATGTTTTGTTTTCCCTGCGGTATCCGAACGGCAGGGAGAATTTGGCGGTCAAACGGCTGTAGCGCTCCGTTTCCAAGTCAGTCTTGTCCATGAACAACTTGACATCCTCTTTAAAACGACCGTTAAACCACGATGACGTCATCTCTATGTTCCTGAGACTTGAAGGGCATTCCTGGGGAGGGGGGTTTGTAAGAGACAGCTAGAATTAAGTACTAGTAGTTGACGATAATTTGACTATTCCATTGCCAGTTCCTACACAAGACATAGTGTTGCTAATAGACAAGGTTTTATATCCGAATTAAAGTTATGAGTAAGTTCTGACCCTTAGAGCTTAGAGCTTATTGAAATAAGATACTTCTTAGCCCTTAGAGTTGCGTCGAGTGGTCATGTAGGCTCGAGGGCTCGAGATTGAGAGGTCACGGGTTCGATTCCTGGCATTTCTAGCTAGAGGTTGTGTCCATGGAAAACGCACTGAAAACAACTTTCCTCACTCCACACAAGTGTGAAAAGGGATAACGGTTAAGGTGTTGGGCCCAGAACTCAGAGGTTCGAATCCTCTGGCATACCACCAGTGTTTCCCTTTCCCCACTCCACCCAGATGTAAATATGGGTACGTGACTTCAGTTGGGGAAGTAAAAGGTGTTGGAAGGAGAGGGATGGGCTCGACCTTCCAATACTATGCCCTGTGCAGATAGCAACGCACTGCCCCTACGGCCTCAAAAAGCCGGGACTACCTTTACCTATTCCAGCGCTCTAAAAAAATTCGCTAATAGTACTAATATCATAAGCTGTATATTCGATACGTATAATGTCCTTGATAATACTCACCGACTTTTCGTACATGATATCTCTGGCGAAAGGCAGATCGTGAAATCTCCACGTTCTGTCAATCCGTGGCAAAATGTTACCTAAAGCGCGGTCTGAAATGACGTCACCTATGTCCTCGTCGTACTCTGTTCCCTCCCTCAACACCCTTTCTACCCGGGCCAAGGTGACGTCATAGTTCTCCCCCACTTCAACCCCTTCATGGATGACGCTGATGACGTCAGCTAACTGCCCTCCAATCAGAAACTGGGACTCTATCGTTGTATTCAACATCTTTGTGATCCCTTGTAGGACAGATGCCTCTGTGTCTTCTCTCATGGTGATCATGTACTGGATGATGTTTTCAAGAATTTCTGCAGAAGGATTGTTCACAGCGAAGTCGTCTTGATCGATGAGTGAAATCAAATGGTGAAGATTTTGGAAATCAGTCTGTTTAATGAGAGGGGTGGGTCTGTGTAGGAGCTGGAGGTTGAAGTACAGTGAATTTCTGTGAAAGAAAACAATGAGTTTCGCACATGGCCATGGTTGAATGTTTTAGCACAAGTGTATGTAGCTTACCATGCTGGTAAGGCCTCTATTTTTGTCCTAGACGCTATGCCCCATACGGGGTCTTGTCTAGTAGTGTATAAATGTGCATGTAGATGAAGTACTCGCCAGACATGTCAACATCTCCAGTCGCCATTCCTTTATCTACTAGCAGATGTGGGGTTCGACTCAGTGTATTACGTGTGTTTTTGAGGATTTTCCCCCGGCCACGTCTATCCAGCGAGTCTGTCTTAAATGATAAACTATAAACTATCGCATATAAAAAATGTCATTTGGGGGGGATTTATGTTCTAGATTTTTGTTTTTGTTGCTTTTTAAGGAATACTCATTACTTGGCAGTATCTCAGACAATACGCATAACTGATAAGAAATACTATGAAAGGTCACATACCTTTCCTGAATTCTCACCGCAGTTGTCACTTCTTCGTACACTATAAACAGCAGTGCCAATACCACTCCTGTCCAGAGAGCAGTTTTAATGACTTTGGTTCTTCTAAACATTCTGATCCCCATATGGATAGTTGTGTTGTCACAGGGAATGTAAAATCAATTCGATATGACTAAACATGTTCAGCACATTTTGACCTCCGACAGTCTCTGGCATCCATGTTGTTTTGGTCTGCAAAGCCAGTGCATGGTTATGGATTTCATATTTTCTCCCTTAAATTTTCTCCTGTATTACTTTTAAATAGTAGCGTACAAAAAGTAAACATTGGTCATTTCAGTTCAATGAGTTCGGTTTTGGTCAAAATGAATTACTTAGATTCATGAATATTGTTGACGGGGTGTTGAATAAACCCTTTCATACCCTCTCGCTAGGAGCGATGCTACTATGAGAAAACCAGTCTGTCCGGTCTGCGAGCACATTACAGCATATGCATGGATAATTACGTTAAAAAAGGTCGTAGTTGAAACAAAAGAGCGTTGGGCGCCATGCAATTCTGACAAATATGGAAAAGGTTATTCGTGACATTTAAAGGTCACATGCCTATCTTTTATTGTGAAGGTCTTACTTATACTGGACACTAGCCTGGAGTCCTGCCTTATGCTAGGGTCACATTTCCAAGCCGGGGCCCGACCGGGCTGTTTGAAAAAACAAAGAATAAAAGCTGCATATCAAGTACATACATAGCGTATGCCAAGGAATAATTTCTAAGAGTTTTGTGTGTTTTGTTGTCTCCTATATCATAGTTTTCGTTCCCGCAAGCTGCCCGGCCGGGCCCCGGCTTGGAAATGTGACCCTAGCATTAGTCCGCTATCCAAGCTCCGCACCTCGCCAAGCTTGGGTAGCGGACTAAGGCTATGACTGAACCACCAGCTATAAGATTGAGTTACCTTTCCCTGTGTCCCAGCAGTTATTCATAATAATTACAGATTATGTCTGCTTTGTTACATATTTTCGATGATACAAAAAAACTGAAAATAGAAAATGACGAAATTACCTGTCATAGGTACTTCTAATTCACAAGGAACGGCCTTGAGTGTCTTTTACATCTAGTTTGCAGAATTTCGTATGTGAACACTCACTTCCGCAAATAGATTCATTGTTTCGTTGTGAAGTCACTTTCTAATGTACAAATCAAAGAAGCTTCGGACAATTATTTTTCTAGTAAAATGTTTTATTTTTCTTAGCTGCAGCGAACGCGCAAATCAATTATAGCACATATAGATATCCCTATACGATCAGAATCGTACGCCATAGATTAGTCCATCCTAGCTAAGAGAGGATGCTCCACAATTGCCGAACAAGTCAGTAAATGAATAAATCACTTGAACACAGTATCACTGTGCCGTTACCAGTTCAAATACCTGGCGCATTATGGCTGAGGTGGATATTGCACAGAACCGGTACAATTTTCTCTTGTAAAACAGAAGAAATCCGTGTGACGAAACTGATGTATCAAAACAACAGTCTCTGGAGCAAAGGGCACATCTTTACTCGAGCTTCAGATGTGTTGTTTTTTCGAAGTTACACACTTCGAATCCAGTGCAGTAGTCTGGTGGATACAGGCTGGATCAAAGACTTTTAATACTACTCTTTCCTAGTTTACAACTAGGAAATAATGCATAGCTATAGATTCAGAGATGGGCACAGCCCAATACACCGAACGATTTTTCTCTTAAAGAAATACGCTTCAAACCAGGCTGCCATCTGAACAAGTCCTTTCCATAGTTCACCAGTTTCCAACAGGCCATACTAGTAAATTGATAAAGTCACAAAAGTCCATAACTGAGCCTGGAGGTTATTACAGGTTTGCGTAGCACAACCTATGTTGAATCCGTTGGCTTGTGGGGGACCGCCATCTTGAATTATGACGTCACAGGGTCGCCATGTTGTTTCAGTTGGAATGTGATCGTCATGGGGCGTTACAGACTCGCTGTGTCGTCTGTTGAGATGTGATGTAATGGAGAGGGCGTAATTTATAGCTTTGATGGCCGTTGGAACATTTGACAAGACAGCGGTTGGGAAATTTATTCTACTCGCGGTCAGTCTCTTTGAAACCAGTTGATGACCCCCTCTCGACTTAGCCGTGTCCACAGTTCTCTCTCGTTGTTGTAGTCGTGACAGGCCCCTCTCCACGGTTTGCTGACGTTGAACTTGTTCTTATCGTAGTAGTGAAGGGTGTAACTGGGGAGGAAAGAGAAGAGTAAGTAGACAACAGTATGGCCGATTCATGACGTCACAAGTCAACATGGTGGCGTCCATTGACTCGAGGGTGAAACAGAACAGGATTTTTGTAACACCTGCTTAATCTCCAAGCAGATGTTGGGGTGGATAAATCGTTACGTTTTGATAGCTGCCCTTTTTGAAAAGCGTTGAGTTTCACACAGAAAAGTGCAGCTAAGAAAACGTGACGACCCCCCCCCTATATCTGCTTGGAGATTACATATGTGTTAAAAAACATTTGTTCTGCTTGGAGATTACGTAAGTCATTATGTAAGTGTTACTAGTACTACTTAAATTGTGTACGCATTTTACATCCACCTCTGCCAAAGCCTTCTCAAGCATCTGCTAGAGGTTTTGAACCTCTGCTAAGCCTTACAAACATCTGCTAAAGCTTTTGAACATCTGCTGAAGCCTTAAAAGCATCTGCTAAAGGTTTTGAACCTCTGCTAAGCCTTACAAACATCTGCTAAAGCTTTTGAACATCTGCTGAAGCCTTAAAAGCATCTGCTAAAGCCTCTACGAACCTCTGCTATAGCCTTTACAAGCATATGTTAAAGCCTTTACATGCCTGGTAATAGATACCAAGATTATGAATAACATGTCTCACTATGACATGGTCCTCACCGTGTATCGTACCCATTCCCCGTACCCGGCGTACGTAGCCATACCGTCACCTGGCCTTGAAAGCGCCATGGAAGGGGCAAGTATTCACTGCTTTTCACTGATGACAATTCTTCTTGAAAAGGATATACAATTTATGTATATTCCCCCGTGTATGACCCTACAGCTCAACTGGAAGCAGCTTCATAGTTGAGCTCCTGGTTCCAATTAGTTGCTACCTGGGAGACCCCGGTTCAATCCTGGGAGCGGAAATCTCGGTTGGGGCTAGGCCGCACCCGTCTTTCGGAAGCTAGGGACGCAAAATGTGGGTCCGGTGTTCGAGGAGGTGAATCGACACGTTAAAAGGGAAGGACTAACAACCCCTCCCTGTAAAATTTTCTCTGCTACAGAAACAGCAAGGAAAGTTGCTGCCATATATGCCACTTAGCACTACAAGGGTCTGAACGAATATATTCCTCCACTACAGCAACATATTTGGCATCATATAGAAGCAAACGGATTCTTCATATAATGTATGAATAGTAATGCTTGAGATGGTCAGCAAGAATAGCTGTTCCTCTGTAACTCGAACTGAAAAGGAACGCAATAAACATGTGTGCTTTTTCCTTCACTGTTTACTTACCACAAAAACCATGATATTAACTGAATTTATTATGTTTTATTGTAAGATCCAGGAAATAAAAAAACTGTCTGTGAAGCTGGTGTGTCACGCTGAATAACGTCTGAATAATTCGGAATTATAAATTGTCAAATGAAACCATTGATTCCTTTCATCGATATATATCATTCTTATCATATGAGATCATATAATCAGGTATGCTTGTATACATCGCATGAATTATAAATATGATAGGGTTTAAGTTAAAAGTTAGCAAATGCTGCCAGAATAAAACAAAACGGCTTTCTCTGTAGAACATAAAAGAAGTCGTTGTCACAAAAATCATGAATTTTCCGCGGTCGCCCATAATGGCAGCCTGGCACTTCTATATTTTAGCTTTTTCGATATTTGCAGAGATAATACATTAACATTTCTACATCGAAATTCGCTATAGAGTTCTTTTGCCTTGCAATGTTTATTCTCCCACAAGAAACTGTTGTACATAGTCGATAGCTGGACAGCAGTGTCGATTCTATTGTTACGCGATGTCATTCTCTTTTATACCAGTAAATGATTCCTTCTTTACTGAGACGTGTCCACATTTTTCTCTCGTTGTCATAGTCGTGACATGACGTAAAGTTCTGCCAGGGGTTGCTGGCGTTGAACTTGTTCTTATCGTAGTAGTGAAGAGTGTAGCTGTGGAGTAAATAGACAGTAGATGACATGTAGGGGGCAGCGACATGATTGGCATCTACGAAAGCCTAGAGCGACACCGCAGGAACTGTCCTACACCGTTCCCTCCATGGCCAAGCCTCTGACACAGCACTTTCCAAGCTTCAGCTAAAAAACCCTTCCAAGCCTCTACACGTGTCTAAGCCTCCGCCGAAGCCTCTGCCAACGCCTTTGCACACCTCTGCAAAAACCCTTTATAAGCATAGGCCAAAGACTCTGCTACACCCTTTCGAAGTCTGAAGCTCTGATTAAGCCTTTACAAACCTCTGCTGAAGCCATTACAAGCATCTGGTACACCTTTTCCGAGCCTCTAAACCCTTGCCTCTTTCTGTAAGAAGCCCTGCGTCATATAATTCAATGCTAATGTATTTCTCACCGTGTGTCGTACCCATACCCGTACAGGCCCACGTTGTCGCACAGTTGTATGGCTATGAACGCAGTCATGGCGCCGGTGGTCGGCCTCGCCCCTGTGGCGTTGAGAAAATTGGCGTAGATGTAGCGCATGAAATCTGGGTGGAGCATTTTTACGTTGGTTCTGTTTAGATCCGGCTCTTTCGGTTTCCTGCAATCAAAAATATTTCTCTTAGCGACATACATGATAATTCAAGAGACCATCATCTACAATAAGTAGAACGTTCATGTGGTCATGACACCTTGTGGTGGGTCTGTTTGTAATACTCTTGTGTGTCCATAGTTATCTGAATACACTTACACTGTCAGTAGAGTGGCAGTGAGTAAGTAGGAACAGTTTCAGACATTCCAGGTCATGAGGTCAATGGAAGAGTCTACTAATTCAAGTGAAGGTATTGCTTTTGGTTTGTCCGTTTGTGTTTTCGCAGTTACTAAAACAGCATACTTTTCAATATGTTACGTTCACTGTAGACTAACAGGAAGTGATCGACGGACACGTGTAACCTTATTTGCATAAATTATGAACGGCAACGAGACAAACGAGAAAATCTGAATACTTCAGGGAGGTGTGAGATCTTCGAACTCTTTATTGTGCTGGAACAACGCATACTGGGCATGTCACCGGTACATACAGGCACGAATGCCCTCAGAAATCGCAAAAGTCTTACCAGCATTTGGACATGTTTTTGCAGTAAGGAGGAGCGATCTTTCCATAGAGCAGCTTGTTCGCCAAGTAGTGCAGGTCCCACTTCTTGAAGGGGGCGAACACTCGCACTGGATTCTAGGAGATCAAAAGTAAAATCTTAAACTCTTTTTTTCTTCAACTTATGCCACACAGTATTCACTTACATGTATATGGATGACATTCGCGCGCGTATCAATTTTCGTCCGTTTCCGAAAAACTAGTCTTCAACCATACTGTATTTGGCTCTTTTTTTCGCACGCTCGCATCAATATTCTTGAACGTAGTTTTAATCTGTGATGCATAATATTCTTGATATGTGCACAATATGCATAATACAATGTTTATATTTATGCTAACTTTTAACCTTACTGATTGTGTGTTTAACGTAATGACTATGTTTTTTTCCCAGGGTTTGCCCCTAGTAATACTAGTAGCCTCCGGGTAGTTGGGCAACCGTGGCATGTAACGTTACATTGAAATTATATGCCGAACTAATAAATAAATACATCTACTAGTATCTCACCGCTTTAGCCACCAGCTGGATTTTCTGTGATTCTGGGTAGAATGTGTAGAAGGACGTTCTGTTTCCCACGTCGGCTGAGTACTTCTCTTCTGTGTGGGCGTTGTTCACTCTGTACAGACAAGACAAAGGTAAAGCAGTCATCCTCAACTGAGGTGAAGCACGGTGCTTTTGCTACTAAAACGTTAAGCCCGTAGTGAAGCCACACTTGCAACTTTGCTTCGCTACGGCTTGCGTCATCGTTTTAGCCAAAGATACCGGATCACCCCACTCTCTTGATTTGTGTATTGGCTTCTTTTACATGCAGAGGTTTGTAATCTACGCTTGAGGCTACGCCTGAAGTTCCGTCATACACTGGGCCGACGGCTTTACGTGACCATCCGAAAGGACTAATGCAGCCCTCAGAGCATGCACAAGCGGGGTTCGAAGCTCGAGCCGCCCTCTGGATCCTCGGAATTTGAAAATGGTCAGCTGAAGATAACTTTTATCAAATATAATATTCTGGCAAATCTTCAAACTCATGACCTGGTTACTACATCCTCGGAAAGCGATCCTTTTTGTATATTAACTTGTATAACGTTATAGTCTCTTTAAAACTTGATTGTATGTTGTTCATCGACTGTTTGCTTCACTTGATGTTGATAAAATTATATCGTGACAGTCTCGCAATCCTTAACGGTGTACATGCAGGAGGAAAAATGGCTTTAAAAAAGATTAAGAGAAAGGTAAGTAGACAAACGCTTACCTGAAGACGTAGTCGTGTGCGTCTATCTCCTTTCCTTTCCCCGACCCCTTCATCTGCCCCCCTGTCCCCACCACCGCGCAGCGGATACAGTCCTTCCTCGGCTCGCCGAACACATCAGGCGTCGTGATTGTGTTCAAAATCTGCTCAAGAACTGAGGAAGGAACACACAATGATGAAACAATGACCCGGTATTGCGAAGAACTTCGTAACCGAACATAAAGGATATCGCGATTACGCCCCCAGCGGAATGCCGCAGGATTGCACCGAGGAGGTCGCGGGGATTACTAAGTGAAAATTCCCATTTCAAGGCCCTTTTTAAGGCCGAAGTGGCAGTAGATTGTTATCTATCTATTTGTACAATTGTTGTGCAATAAAGTTACTACCATATCTACGGTATTGGAACGTGGAGCCTATCCCTCGCCGCCTTTTATGCGTTTTTGTTGGGCTTTCTACTTTGTCAGGTTTCCTTTTTGTGCGCCAACGACCAAAAACAAACTGACACAAAAAAAACACGCCTGGAAAGACGCCAAAAACGAGATGGAGCCTAATCTTTGCTTGGAGAGTAGCAATCGACCATGCATACATACACAAAGGAAAAAAAATCATGCCCCCTGTGAGGATCGAACTCACGACCTTCAGATTATGAGACTGACGCGCTGCCTACTGCGCTAAGGAGGCAGATGTATAACGTGGGGCACAAAAAATAGGAAGACTCACATGTTTTATTTTCCTTCTTATACCCAAACGGCAGCGGAAATCTCTCGCACAGCTTTTTGTAGTTTTCCTCCAGGAGATCGTCTTTGTCTGCGAACACCTTGACGTCATCCCTGAACCTGCCGTTAAACCAGGATGAAGACGCCCCCTTGTGGCGCAGACTGGAAGGACACCTCTGTTCATGGGTGGGACAAGAAAATGAAGTATGACATCATACAAAGTACACTAACTGTCCAGGTAGGTATTCAATTTTTACCCTACCCTAACAACATTTACACCTTGTTTACAGGATGTTATATGTTGATGTGTAAGGCTTCGATGATATTGCGTGGAAATGACCCTGTATTGATTACAAAACACATTTATGAAGCAGAGTACTAGGCTATTAACGTTGACTCTCATAATTCCACCAGGTACAATAGACCACCACATCATTTCTGAAAAAAATTGAGATTACTGCTGTGCATATCTAATCCACGAGGTATGTACACTTCAGATATGCAGGTGTTTAAGAAACTCTTGAAAAGTTGTACTTTTTTTTTAACGTGGCGTTCTTGATGTGCAAGGTGGAAATAGAAGAGTTACAACAATTGTCGGCCACTGATGATATAGCAGCTGAAACACTCATGCTAAAACAGCTATCTTGTAGTTACTTAGTTAACCTTACTACACACCGCAGAAGCGTATATAATGCTTTTAGTCCTCAATGATAAACTTTGCTCTTAATTATGCAAATAAGCTCCTGATTCGCATACCTAGTATCTAATCATGTAAATCGTCGTGATCTCCATGCCAATAATCATGACTATCCGTCAACCATTTCTTGTGTTATTCTCTTTCAAAGTCCGAAACAAAATTGGCACCAGCAGTTTTTAAAAGCCGCTAGGGGGCCCAATCATGCACCACTTATTCTCTGCCCCAAGAGGTATCTACCACTCAAAAACCACGACCACGGCCTAGTGCCCATCATCCACAGCTGCTTGAGTTATGCTGTCCACAAACACGCACACATATTAACAAACGGCTATTGGAGAAAGTAATAAAACCACCTTACAGACGGTTTACGGTTCGGATCCTTTGCAAACGACAAATCGTGATATCTCCATTTCTTGTCAACCTTTGGCAAGATGTGCCCCAAAGCGCGACCGGAAATGACGTCACCTACATCCTCCTCATACTCCGTCCCTTCCCTCAGAACCCTCTCCAATCGGTCCACAGTGATGTCATAGTTTTCTCCTACCTCTACTCCCTCACTAATCAACGCAATGACTTCACTCAGTGTCACGCCCTCTATGTGCAAGTCGTCGTCGGTGAAATTGTACAGCTTTGCGATTGTCTGCAAAGTTTGCCCTTCCGGTTCGTCCTTGTTGGCCAGGATTTGTTTGACGATGTTTTGGAGGAGTTCGGCAGAGTCGTGATCGTCGGTGAAGTGATCGTGGTTGATGATCCAGGCTATGTGATGAAGGTGCTCGTAGGTTGACTCCTCCGAAGGTCTGGGTGCGTTTTGGTGGCGCAAATCTAAAATTTCTTGTCTAGATCTGAAAAAAAACATGGTTGAATTTTTTGATACAGCACATCCACACTCTCATGCGAAGATATGAAGTATATAGGCATCCATATGCCAAACACTAATGTTATAAAGGGTTTTCAAAATAACCAATGACAAGAGAAATGATTTTTTGTTTGCTTAAAGGACCATTAGAGTCATTGTCCTTTCGCATAGTATCAGACTAATCAGAGTATCGAATGCTGTGGCTATTTCTTTTACAATTTGTTCCCCGCTATGATCTGTAAAAGCTGCATGACAAAAATTGGCAAAAACCATCTGATGTCGTTAAAATCAAATATGGGACAATCACGACACTGTCTCTTGGGACAGGAGAATGCTCTAAAGAGAGACTTGGACATCAATAATTCAAGCGCTGTAAGTGTGCTCTCAGTCAGAGGAGGTTGATAAGAGAACCTAGCGTTTATTCACAGCACTGTTAGCTGGACAATATGGCCCGACGATATCAGAATATGTTTCGTCCAGATTTGAGTAATACTCTTAAATCAACTGAACTAGTATGCAGCTAGATGTCCTCGTGAAGCGACGTCTATCATCCTTGAAATGAATTGCAGCTATAATGTCAACGTGTCAAGTTTCCCACTTGCCAGTGTAATGGTAATCAAAATCTCTTCACTTTGCTGAACTTTCTCATGTACAAAAATATGTGGAACTCAGGTTTACTTCGAGAGCACTCACTGCCCATTAAGACTATACAGCAACGTATCGCCTCTGCCACTAACATTCTGTATCAGTATTGGTTGGAACTTACCACTATGAGACTTGCGTGTGTTTGTATGTGTGTGTTAAATACCTGATCGGCCCTGTGATTGTAATCAGCTCGTCCCTCAGTGTTATTATCATTGCTGTCGCCAAGAACATGGATAGGAAAGCCCCAACCTTCCGAAGGCGTCGACTTCGTCTTCTGAGAAACCGCAGCATTCTGATTCATACGTACAAACTAGTTTATGTGATGTACATGTATGCCCACATTTTGAATGGCTGGACACCTTTTCTCAGACGTGTTGCTTTACGCTTCGTGTTGCCTCCAGGGTGCGATTAGACTATCTACCCCCGAAGGGTCTGCATGGAGTTTAGCTGTCCACCGTTATTGTGTTGTTGTTTTACTAAATGACCTACTATTTCTGCTACTATGTAAGATAATTCATATATAGAAGACGATGGAATGGCATATACTAATCTACTTCATTTCCGTCATTTGTGCTTGGACATTTTAGGCAAACACAATTGAAATCTTCTCTGAACGATACCACCAGAAACCCCTAGGTGAGACATTTTCAGTCGATTGGTTGACCTCGAGAAAACTGGTTTGACCGGTTCTTTGAACTGTGACGAAGACATCTACAATCAGGGGTTGGGCGTTTTGCTGTCGACATTTGTTTAATTTGACATATTTCTATGACGTTAATGTCTATAAATTTTACAAATAGGGCGTATCGTCAGGGACAGGGTCTTTTCAATACCGTATTCTAAATAAAACAGGGCGCAGTTCCGTTGATGAAAAGGCACATGATGGCACTACCCTGTCTTCAGGCTAGGCATGATTGACGTAGTATAATTAGTGTACAGGAAGTCGCTAGTGATCGTAATTATTATCCAACCTTGTAAGTAATTCAATCCCAAGTACACAGTTCCTGAATCATACTTGAAGTCAGAAAAGGAGCGTCTCTATAATGTTGACTGCGCTGTAGACAAGATCTATCAGAAGTCGCTAGATGTCGCTGCTGATTTGCGTATTCTATATCTTGTGGTCGAACCACCTGTTGTATATGACACTTTAGATATATTCATATAAACGTAGCTTTCATACGCATATGTACGTACGTACATAAGGGACTCTCCTGTTAGAAATTCATACATTTCTTGTATGTAGATTGTTTTGTGCATATTTTTTTTTATCTTGACGCCTGTCGCTCATTTTAAAACTTTGCCAATAGATACTTAGACCCCGTTCACACTCATTTTTTTCAATCGCGATTGAAGTATAATCGCGATTGAATCGATCCGATCGCGATTGATTTTTTCAGTGTGAACGCTCCCAATCGCGATTGGAACGATCCAAAACGATCCAATCGCGATTGGATTGTAACTACCTCCGGAGGTAGTTTGATTGGATTAATCGTGATCGGATCCAATCCAATCCTATCAAATTTTGAGTGTGAACACAACTACGATTCATTCCATCGCGATCGGCGGAGATTTCGGCTGGTTCCGGGGGTGGGAGGTCATACATGCGGGTACGTGGGGTCATAGTTCGCATCGCGCGGGAAAACAAACCCAAGCCGCACGTCAGATCGCTCTCTTACAACAACAACAGCTTTTCATCGTCAACAATGCCCAAGAAGAAGAATAAAACTCCGTCAGCAACTTCAGCTGGTGGCAGATGGCGCGATGAGGAGACCAGGGTCCTCATCGCAATCTGGGGGAGAGAGGAGGTGCAGGCGAAACTGGGGAAATGTCACCGAAAGAGGGACATTTACCGCACCAAGTGACAATGTCTAGCGGAAAAATAGACACAAAACAAGGACAACAACAACAACAACAACAACAACAACATTTACCAGATGATCGCCGATAGCATGCTTCAATCGTGCTTCAATCGCGATCGGATCACGGCGTACTTTAATCCACTTGGCGAAAAGCAGTGTGAACGCAAAAGTTTCTTTGCGTTCAATCGCGATCGGATCGAACAATCGCGATTATACTTCAATCGCGATTGAAAAAAATGAGTGTGAACGGGGTCTTAGTTCGAATCATACATCGAATCATCAGGTTCAAACATATGGCTGCGTTTTGGTAGGAGAGACCACAGGAAGAGTAGCTGTTAAGCTAATTGTGGATCCTAATAAACTCAATCTCAGTGACTATTATAACTAGACAGGTGACAACCACATCGCTGTTTGTCAGTCTTCTGTGCAAGCCACGGTCAGTTTATTGCCTCAATTCTCTACACATTAGACATAGATTTGTACATTTGGTGAATACCGCTTTGTGAATACAAATATCAGTGACGTTGTTCCAGTTAATCTTGGTTAGATTATTAGATAAATGTGCAATACAAGTGAGAAAAAAGTTGCATTGTCTCGTTCGTGTAATCTCTAATGCTAACGTTATATAATGCGTTTTCGTCGCACACACGTTGGTGTAAGTACTGCATTGTTATTTGCCAGCAACAAATATCGATGACACGTGTAAAATACTCAGGCCTCTAGAAATAGCCACGCCTAAGTTGAAGAGAGTCCATTGAACTACTACGAGTCAGGCATGCTCACAAAATACTCAGAAAACGGCAAGCTTTTGTTTGCTAGTGCGGCTTCTTTCTTGGCCTTTTCGATGTGCGGCCTTCGCTTAGCAAGTCTGGCGTTCTTTTTCAAGTGCGGTACGCTTCTTTGTCTGCCATCCTCAGGGGTGACTGGCAATGTCTTTATAGGCTTGCTGCTGTTGTTGTTGTTCTCGAGCTCCGACATTTTTTGCGACTTGACGCGTTGTCGTACCTCCATGATCTTTTTGCTCAGACGCACCGATTCCTCTCCGTCTGGACTGAGCTCTCGCTCGCACTGTTCCTTCAGAGCTTTCACCCACTCGTCCCTTTTCGATCTCCCGTCTGTTTGGAAGAAGTAGACATCGGAACCTTCCTCGTTGCACAGTTTGAAGGAGTTCTCACCACAAGTGACCACCTTGGTTCCGAAGAGCTCAATCCTTGCCCTGGGTCTGTGTCCAGAGCTGTCGTAACAAACCAGAAAAGGGCTCGATTCGTTGGTGTACAGGCAGACTTTGCACTGGTGCGGTTTCTTGTTTTGTCGCCACGGTTCTTTCACCGCCAGTTTGTCGGACAACAGTTTCTTACTCATCTGAATGCTGGTGAATAGCCCGTGTTGGTCGATGGTAGGACGGTTTCCAGTCATCCCTCTGAGGTGGAAAAGTTTTTCCAGTAGACTCATGGTCAGGTGGTCACGGGGCGTCTATCCAAGGAGTTGAAATGCAACCGGAATGGTAGCAAGGACAGGTCTCCCAATCGTTGCTGAAGTCTGTCAGAAAAACACAACAACAAAAACGGAATAAATACAAATAAATCAAAGAACAACCAATACAAGATTCACATAACAACAGCTACAATAACGTGATAGCAATACAGGTAAGGAAAGAATCAGATGTGAAGTCATAGTACCTGTACTTTTATCCCTGTGGTAAAATTTGCGTTCAAATTGTGTAGTTATCATAACATGTCCTTCAGGTTCTGACGTAAATCAAAATGACCGTTATATACGCCTATTTGTAGAGCATTGAAGTCGTCATGCAGACGCGACCATCTGTAGAACGAGTGGCCTGTAGAATTGTAGCACTGTGTGTGAAAGGTAGAGTATGGGTGTTCCCACCTCTTACATGACAGGTGTTATGTTGAGAGGCCTACACGCCAGTGTTTACTTCCACCTGACATAGTTTTGACATGAGTGGCGGTCTTCATGAATTAACGAGTAGAGTTAAGTATGTGTGGAGTGTGGGGTTGAGGGGACAGGGCGCCGTAGTTTGATTTTAGACCGTTTGACACATCTGGGTTGCGACAAGTGTTTGAATCGGAGGTCGAGAACTTTCCAATACTGTACTAGTATTTCAATAGGGTGACGTAATGACAGAAAACGGAATTACGCGTCGGGATTGGCTGTCGTCTGACCGAATATAACGGGCAATGATCTCGTTATCAATAGTTGTCAGAGATACTTTCTAGTAGCAAAGCGATTTTTTAACCTCCTTCCTAGTAGTAACCAGAGAAGCCCAAACAGTAGAACGCAACAATATCTCGCGTACATCACAAGTTTTGAGTTTCGTGGTACCTCAATCTTTTTGTTCCTCCCCCAACCCAGAGGGTGTGTCACTTTAACCATTCTGTGACGCAATGATATTGTTTTTCAAACACAGATCATTACCTCTTAGCTCATGACAAAGTATTTCTTGCACTTAAGAATGTCATACCATGAACGAGAAATATGTTATGATTTCAGGAGGATTTATATCTATAAACAAAGGCATTCTATGGTGCTACTGACCAATTTCTGAATACTGAGACCAAGTCATATCTAATGTACCGTATTCGTGCCTAAACACTTCGGACCTTCTATGTACAGACTGTCTGACATAGTTCCTTTCTTGTCTGTCATTGACCAAGTCTACTAAGTACCTTTCATCCCTAGACAAACACTTTTAACTTGCAAACACACTTTCACGTTCTTGTCTCGCTCATAAAGTTTTGTCAATGAAGACAAAGTCAAGTTTGTGTAATGGTGCGAATATAGATGTGGTAGAACTTGTAAGAAAGGTGAACTACGCACTATTATAGCCAGAAATCTAAACACGTTATAATTGAGTAGTTTTGTATAGCGGTGGCGAGGCGATAGGCACGCCGTGTCAACATGTTTACGGGTGTTTTGTCAGTGTTGCCGCGAGCAGCCGTCATGGCGTGCGCTCCTCTTTGAACGCCGAGGAATGGATGATTTCCGAACGAGTGAGCTTGAAAACTCTTCAACAAAGCAGCACGAACTATTGCAGTTTCCACTAATACGTTGTAGAAATTACTTTGCCGTTTTTTCTATATCTTTTTGTTCACTACAAACTTAAAAAAACAACACTAACATTACACACTGTACTCGCCAGTTCACTTCATCAGTCACCAATGTCTATGTAGACTTTTCCACGTGAGTCACCTATTCTGTCAACGCAATAACTCTCGCACGTAATCGTACACCCTCTGTGACAATTCAGCCTTGAAGTTGAAACACACCCCAGGAATGCAGCTTTGAATCACACTGACCATGGCGGAACCTTTGTGATACCTGATTCTCGGTGGTAAGCTATAATACAGAATGAGTTACGGCATCTGACCGGAAAGAAATGTTTAATACTGAAGGAATGTACGTAGGCGGATTCAGGGGAGCATGGTTGAACTTCTGTACAGTTCCGCTTGAACTTGGCCCTTGTTGGTAGCCCCTGAATGATAAAAACATCGTCTTCTTCTTGAACTTCTTATTCAAGTTATTATCCTTGTTTCGTTGATGTAACATACCATAAAGGCCGGGCACATTTGTTGTACGATCGTCGTACAATCGCAAACTGAAGGCATTCTTGCGTTAGTACGTCGTGCATATGTAGCACGAAATTACAGATGACGTGTCTTGTTACAGAAAAGGGTGTTTTGGATCCTTTAGTTCTTTCCTGCTTGAAAATTGTATAACATCAAAATAGTATATGACGTTATACGAATGTGACCGCAAAATAATTTTGTTGTTGAAACCCAAAGCAAGGTCATTCTGTGAATGGGTGCAAAGGAATTTGTCAACACTATTATGCTGACAGACGAAAAAGACCAGGCCAAACCACTGACACATATCGGACATTTCACTAACGTCGCAAACAAATGATGTTGCATGCACTGAGAGCTAGGTAAAAATAAACAAACGAAGTGGTCATTCGCACTTTGCGCTTTCCGCAATTGAGGAAATGATAATGATTAATTTTGATTCAATTAAAATGTTGACAGTAAATAAAACTCCCCCATATCAAAGGGCAGGCGTAGCGAATTGTCAATCAACCCGTATGTAAAACAGGTGGTTGTTATCATCGGCCAGGGATCGCCCCGTGCACACTTTATCTTTAAGCTTTCCTTACAAAAATCAGTACGTTTCAATTTATTTCATTCAGAGACCAAGATTCCCCATACAAATACAAAATTTGCAGTTTATCCATGCTAGTAATCAGAAATAAGAATTGCATTTGCCGATTACAACTTTACTAATGCCTATTCAAACAAGATTTTATTCCTCTTCTTAACGAACTGAATACGTTTGCACTTCGGATTACTCCAAGTATTCAAAGTCCCCTGTCAAATATATAAATACGGTCCTAATCTAAGGAAATCTTGACGACATGCAGGGTTGCCTCGATCGGAATGTCCCCTAGGTTGGGTGCCATGGCGGGGGGTGGGGGATAGTTGGCGTGGGAATCGCTACCAACTCTGCGTTCTGCTATTCACCAATCACAATGGTCTCTTCGCCGATTCACGGCTGTATTATGTACCGCTTCTTTCTGAAGCCACTGGAATGTATTGACTGGTGACCTACATTGAACTATTTAATCCGCATCTTGAAGAATGGGCTCAAGAATGAAAGAATGTCAATAGCTCTCGAGGTCCGGCATTATGCAAAGGTAAACGAGAACTAATCACCTATAAATTAGACGTGTGGTTTGCTTGAAAAACAGAACGAAAAAAAGACAGATTTCAGTTTTTAACTTGTTGTAGGTGCCCAGAGTAATGTGAATCTAATACACTGTATTGTATTATTATTTCGGCCAATTAAGAAGATGCTACTTAAAGTCTACGAAGCCTTAGCTTTTGATAAACGTATTCTTAGGAGACTGAACAGCAACATCATGGCACAACTCATTCCTACAAACCAAAGTTTCTTGTTTACACTACTGAGTGTATAGGAAAGTTGAGGCATCATGGTGAACTGACTACGCCTTTTTTCTGGAGGAAGTGGCATATCCCGTGTCTGAGGCTGCAGATATCTTCCTTGTTTTTCGCTCTCTTTCCAATTTGTGCTAACTTTTTATCGGTTGAACTTGTTTTGTTACATCTTTCATACATGATCAAAGTAGAGAGACTGTGGAAAAGTAAAGGCACATAAACAACAGGAAGGATACACCGAGGAAACAAGATGATAAAGATATGCCTACCCGACCGAAGATTCTGCACTACATTACATAGGAAGTCTCATATTTTCAAGACCTTAGGCACTCACCTCAAAGGTTGTCTAACAGCAGACAGTTCTTTTGAGTCGGAGATTTTGAGGAGTTCACCATGTTATTGTAACAGCGCCGATTACGTGCGTATGGCTGTGTCTCTTCCTTTGGTACACCGCCCCTGCCTTGTGCCTGACGCACTTGAGGGGGTGGCAGTCCGTAATGAATCTGTTCTGGTGGGGAACTCTGTTACGTGGTGTTGTTGTTTACACGAGGTCGGGTTACACCCACCCTGGGTGTGCACGTGAAAGGAACGTGATCAGCGGTTTGGGCGATACCACTCAGCCCATTCTGGGGACATTTTACCGGTCTGTACATCTTATTGATACCGGTCAAAATATCACTATCTATCAATATCAAAGATGATAAAATTCATCACGGATCATATCCCTTTTGTATACATTGGTAACCCCCTGCCCAGGTCTCTTTATTTCAAACTGTATGTAACCTGCCCCTCCCCGTTTACCAAAGGAGGTCACTCCTAGTTTGGGGAGGGCAAAGTGCACTGTGTGATTGTTGCAGCGACATCTTGCGGACTAAAATAAAATTGCAAATTACGAAAGTGATGACTCTGATGAGCGTTTGGTATTGGTATGACACTCTGACCAAAAGGAGTACATACAGTGTTTCCTGAATCCTTTGCATTACGGCAGCGATGAAACTATTTATGATAGAGTGCCGAACAATAGTGACGTACGGACACCTGATATTATTAATACACCTGATATTATTAGTTTATTTGCTTAGCAGTTGATTAATTCTGCAAGGTCTTAGTGGACTTTGGAATTCTGATCCGGCCCTTTGCCGAGAAATGCTGACATGTCATTTCCCTTTATACTTTAGAAGTACGTGAACACGTATGTCTACATGAAAGAAGGCTTCACATGCCGAAATGTATACTGCGTCGTGCGTTATAGCAGGAAAAAAACATGTTCACTGTGTATAAGAAAGCCTTTGCTACTGGAATGCAATGTCTGATATTCTACTTTTACAACAACAAAAAAAGAGAAAAATATAAAAATTAGATTAACGTTAAATAGCTGTGATGACCTCTAATGCTTTCAGAGTTTGAGAATGATGATCAAAATAGAACTAATATTGCTCATTCTGCTGTTATTCCATGTGTTCTATATAAATTCTGTATCACTATTCATTAAATCACGATGCTAAATTACCTTGACCTCTTATCTCCATATCTTGCTACTAATTGAACCAAATGTACAATTATTAAAAGCAAAACTAAGTAATTGTTTACTAAAGAAAGAATTTTCCCTATGTTTTTTTGGTAACTGTTGATTAAACTTTCCCAAATTTCTGACTGGCTTCACAATTTTTTCACGACTTTTACAAAACACATTTACTCCACACCCTGTATGCTAGTATATGCATTCAGTTTAAAGTGTTCTGGGTAGGAAATGAAGGTTTGACACTTAATATGCATAACTTCAATGTTAAATAACGAAAATAAGGTTCTTGCCACATATACAATCTATCAAACAACACAGAAACAATGTAAGAAACTTTTTTTTTTTCAATTTTTAATCCCACAATGTTGTTTTGGTACATGCTCAACTAACTGTACCACACCAGTACATATCACCATTGACAGTTTGTACCCAAGGATATGAAACACAACCAGGCAAATCGAATATAAGTAGCTTAATCAATTTTGTTCAAACAATCCTTACAAAGAACAGGACTGTTTGTGTAATTTACACTTCAGCTTTCCTGTGAAGTTTGTCTACAGATAGCAGTAGCAAGCAAGGTACATAGAAATGGTACAAATGTATTCAATCTTCTCTTTTGTAAAACACCACAAACTAAATTATTCTGCAAGCAAAGACATGCATAAATTATAATACTGAAGCAACCAATTGCCAGAAAAAAGTTATGAAAAGCTCTTTGCTTCTAATGCAAGAAAAAGACAGCAATAGCAGACAATATTTCTCTATTTTTTAAAGATACCGAAAGTATGATTTTTGATAAATAATCTTCTTAATTTGTGCATCATATAGCACCTGAGAGTATTTTCAGAGGAATTGGCCAGTTAAAGAGGGTGGTGTAGGATTCATATTCATAATATCAACACTGTTATCTAAACAATCTTGTGAAATTGTGCAAATCAGATATAAAGTAACATTCCCCATTAATGATAATTGATAACTTGACCTTTGTTAGTATATATAAAGCTTTCCATGCATCATAACCTTATTTCCACCATTAGACAAATGTTATGTCAGGTTTTCAGTTAGCCTGCTATCCAAACATATCATAGCTCCCGAGTCTCTTCTGTCCTCTCCACAAACAGCGGGACAAAAGAGACTTGGCAGCTATAATGGGTTTGGATACCAGGATAATTTTCAATGTGAAGAGTACGTTGCAGTAGAGATATGTACTGTCATGTTCATATTCAAAAATGATTGCAAAGAAATAGGGAAGACGCAGGTAACCAAGCGATAGCACCTCTTACCAAACTGTTCTATTTTTCACAAATATCATTCCTATCTTGACTGAATGGTAGTATGTCAAATGAAGACAAACATCAATGTTACCAGCAAAAAACTACTTATGTCACACACACACAAACTGACATGAAATAATCCAAGTTCCCCTTGAGACAAGGGTATAGTTTTGTAAAAGACAGTAAACTGATTGACATTGGTTCCCTGTGTAAGTAAATTCTGTCCAATTATCCCAGGTTAGTTATTGCTATTGAATCTACAGGCAGTGCCTGAGGGCGTGGCAGCAGGGCGCGGCAGCAGGGGCGTGACTATACATCCTTCCTCTTCAGCACCAGAGGTCCCACATTATCTCCTGTGTCCTCGTTGTGCTTGGCATGGGAACCATCGCACAGAGGGAACTACAACACAAAGACATTGTGGAAGCATGAAAAATATAGTCTGTGCAATGCTAGGGTCACATTTCCAAACTGGCGCCTACCGAGCAGTTTGTGGGAACAAAAAGTATGATAGAAAAGACAACAGAAGACACAAACAATAAAAAGATTAGTCATCAGCATAATTGTCTCGATATCTTGATAAAAATGTTTATTTCTTTTGTCAGCAAATTGGCGACAAGTTTGGAAAGGTGACCTCAGTAGAACTCAAAATTTCACTCTTCGGGGCTCTATGGGAGGGCTGCTAGAAGCATGATTCGTTCATGCTAAACAAAATATCAAGAATGGAACATAACATGTTGCAAAAGTTTGAAAAGAACAACAATCAAGATACGTGGAGAGCCAAAAAGAAAGTACGAGTATGAGTCAGACCGAAAGACCCTTTAGTTCCAAGTGAGAGGTGTGGCGTCATCTACAAAATATCATGTGAACAGTGTGGTGAGGCATATGTGGGTGAAACAGAGAGGTCCCTAGGAGAACGGACTGAGGAACATCAAAAGTCCATAGACTGTAGTGACGGTATATCCGCACTCAGCCAGCATGAACTAAAAACAAAACACAGAGTCACCAACGGCCCAATCCAGGACATCGTAGAGATCGTAGATTTAGAGTCACGTAATGCTCATAGGAAGATCAAAGAGGCAGTCCACATCCAATTGGAACGCGCTGGGATGAACCGTACCGGAGGTTGGGAGCTGCCCAAGTCCTACCTACCCCTGCTCCGCAAGGAGGCGGGGGAGGCAAGAAGATCGTCACAAGTCTCGGCCTAGTCTCGTGTTCTCGCGAGACTAGGCCACTCCGTGAACAAGACGGACAGGAGTCGTCGAAAATTTGGAGGTGCGTATTTTCGCTACCATTTTCTAAGTCACTGTTCGAAGAATGTTCTCGTAACTGACGAGTATGAGTATGATCAGGACTGTGGTGGCCAGGACTGGATACCGGTACACTGTACATGTAACTGTACCTGTAACTGTACCTGTACCCGTACCTGTAAAATTGTGTGATCAGGTACAGGTAAAAACCTGAATGTCTGCTGCATATGTACAAGTACCTGTACCTGAACAAAATAAAACACAAGTGGATACAAATCTTTTTACAATTTTACCCTTCTCAAGGGGGTCTTTAAAGCACTCCTACATCAGCTATGTCCCTGTTTATTTTACCATCTGGGCAGGAATATGCAATAAAGACTATTATCATTATTCAATGAGCCAGGAAGGAAGTTTTTTATGGAGTGAAGAAAATTTTTCCTCACCTTCTTAGACCTCCAGCAGCGGCAGTAGCAGACTTTGTTCCCCAGGTCCTCGATATCCACCATGTTCACAACCTTACTGCTCTCCTTCTGGATACGGCTGGAGAACAACAACATTTCAGAAACATTCCAAACAGGAGATCATTTAGACAATGAAGCAGGGCTGTCTCCAAGACCTGTCTCTCCGTTCTGGAAATTTGATTGTTGGGACAGAAAAGAATTCCACCCCATCCATCCAATATATCTAAACTTTAGGACATGAAATTTACGTAAAGAAATGAACTGTGTTTTTGTCTGCTTAAAACAACAATGATTAATTAACAAGATGGGCTCCTAACAATGAAGCAGGGCTGTCTCCAAGAACTGTCCCTCCGTCCAGGGACAGAAATTTGCTTGTTAGGACAGAAAAACATTCCACCCTATCCATTAAAAAAATCTTCACATTGGTACATGAAATTGATGTGTAATGAAATAAAATGTATTTTTGTCAGTTTAGAATTACAGATTTAGATATGAAAATTAACAACATGGGCTCTCAAACAATGAGTACAAGGGAGAAAATATTCAAAGCTGGAGACAGCCCTGAAATGAAGGTACTGTACCCCATTGTGGCTTGTTGTAGAAAACGAGAAACACAAAAGACATCTGGACTCATTGAAGGCTTGTTACCAACCAAAGGAATTTATTCAAACAAGAGAACAAATTTCATAAATACTAGTAAGAACAGGATCAGACATTCAATGTGTGAACAGCTTGCAACTCTTCTAAATTTTGAAGGATTGCAAGGAAAAGGGAATAAGTTGGAGGTCTGGGATGTTAGAACTCACAGATTAACCAGCTGGTCCTTCTGGTCTTTCTTGTCCAGGTACGGTTTCACAGACATGTACACCGCCGCCGCCACCGTGCCACTGAACGCAAACAGGTGCAGCCATTGTCCAGCTAATACAGGACAAAACAAAACACTCTAAAATATTTATAATACTTATTTATTCACGAATCTTTAGAATGGTCCCCTCAGTTAACATAGTAAATGATTTCCAAGGATGAACTAGTCCATTGGTTATGTCAAGGAGGTTAAAACCGCCTTGTTATGTTGGAATGTCCATGTTGAGTGGGAGGGGGGCGTGACCTAATCACTTGTGGGAGTAAGGACACAGGTCGAAGGTTGGTTTTGTAACTTCTTTACAGCTAGAAAACGTAAAACGCAAAGCCCATGCTTTTAGCTGCATTACATAAACAACCCATCAAGGCTACCTGTGAGGTCCAAGAAACCACCGAAGCTGTCCGGGATAGGCACAGAGTTTAGGTAATCTGGAACATGCACACGGACAATCTTCGATAAGAACTCCATCTTTGATTTTTTTAGCTCGATCGCCTCGCCAAACTCACGTCCTCTCTCGCGAGATTTCATGAAACAGGGAACGAGGGTCGTCCCCTGAGAACGAGAGCACCACAGGCACAAGGTATGAGTGAAAAGTCACCTAGCTGTCTTTGAACTTTTGGAAATAGTAGACAATATATGCAAGATTCAAGTTTTTCTGTTATTGTTGGCCAAACGTAAGGCAACCTATCCAATAAAAAACAGAAATACTTGAAGGATGCTTAAAAGGAAGCAAAAATATGGGCAGAAAAGGTCGGAGCCTTTACGGTTTATCAGAAGAGCTTGAGATGAAAGGTCAACAATGGTTCAATTTACGCATTGAACTGAACCCCGGAAGTAGTAACATGTCCACAGTACCTAAGACATTGCCTTGGGACTCCGTGCCTTAGCATGTAATTGATGCATTCCTCCCAACAAGAACAACATTGCCTACAGCGTATATCTATTGAAGTGTGGTAGTATCTCATTTATAAACTGGCCAATATGTTACCTTTTATTGACATAAAGTAACTTAGTAAGCCCCTGAAAACTGGGCTGTCTGTTATCTACAGGTGGACGTTGGTGTAGCAAGCATTACCTCGAGACGTTGAAACAACAACCGTTGAGCTGCCACAAGTTGTGACTTAAAACATGTCACTGTCTGTTGACGGAACCGTCACGGAAACTTCTCCGCTTGCGCCGGACGAGAACAATGGGTGAGAACTGTGTCTTTTAATTACATGTAGCTACAAACAACGCTATCACCCTCGATGAGAATGCTTTCATAATCTGAAAGGACCCCCTCCCCCGGTGCACAGACCTCCTGGGTCGGGCTGGCAAACTTTCCCATGACTTCTTTGTTGATCAAGTTGAGTTGTTATCCTCGTGGTTCGTGTGTTCTGGCCAAGCTTAATCGGTGCGCAAACCCACTTCAAAGTTAGCCACACACAAAAAGCCATAGAACAACGGTACCCAGAAGGGATATGCATGCAGTCGGAGTATGAAAATTAAAACTGTGAATTAGGACCAAGGTTGTGTTTATGAGTGAAGAAAAGGGTGTTGATAGCAATATTTAAGATTAATGTAGCGCCCACGTGGATGTCACATGGTAATAGACAGTCCAGTGTCCCATGAAGTAGTGCACTTTAGTGGTAGGACTGGTTTATTTGAGCACATGTAGCGTCGGCCATGTGACCTTTACCCTTTATCTTTATGTATGCGTAGCATTTTAGATCAAGGGTACACACGCGTTAACCGACATGAGTCTGATTTCGGCGGTTCCAGGTGTGCTTGGAAAATGTGTGACTTTAGTAACGGACCGATCCTGGCTATCCCGGAGTTATAGCCTTCGTTGCAGACTCCTTCCGGCTGTTTTCTTTTTTAAGTTACCGTCTTCTTATGACATTTTTTTCTTATTACTCGCCGAGAATCCTTCTCCCGGGCCAGCCTTGGCAAGCAATAGGAAGAACCAATAAGAAGCAAACATGTAGCTGTGTTCGTTTGTGTTTGTATTGCATACACCCGGTACCCCACCTCAAGGCGTAACACATCAGGTTTGTACTGAAGAATACAAGCTGCATATTCGGACAGATGTACTTGATCCACTCACACCAGGAAGGACCCTTGCTCTTTTTTATAAGTGTGGTGGGATCTTTAACCGTGTGAGAGGTGGCTCTCCTCAAACAAGGGACTTCCATTCAGTACCGTCCTATCCGAGGGACGTCCCTAACCGAAGGTAGGTACTCATTTTCACCTGAGTGGAGCGAGAAAAATCGTATGAAGTGCCTTTCCCAGGTGCACAGCGTCAACGGGACAAATTAGGGGACCCAGGATTCGAACCCAGGACCTCTGGGTTGGGCCAAACACCGCGACGCCAAATGGAAAAAGCATGCATTATGCTATTTGATTTTTTTCTAATGTATAAGACTGTCCTAACTGTATAATCATTAATAGCACGTAATAGACTTGTCCCACCCAATTGCAAAACAAACAAGTGATGAAAAAAAATGACCGACGCGCCAATGACAATGTTGCCTTGTTTTGAAACTAAATAGGAACCAGTAATATAGTAGCCGTTAGTAGAGAGAGAGAGAGAGAGAAAGAAAGAGAGTGGGTGGGTGAGTCAGTGAGTAAGTGAGTGGAAGAGAGGAAAAGAGAGAGGCATATAACCGTGGAGGGCAGAAAAAGAGTGAGTGAGAGAGAGAGAGACGGAGAAAGAAAGAAAGAAAGAAAGAAAGAAAGAAAGAAAGAAAGAAAGAAAGAAAGAAAGAAAGAAAGTGAGCCATATAACGTAACCGTGGAGAAATGTACGGTCAAACCAGGTTGCCTGGTTGGTAAAGCGACCACCTCCCCAAAGACAGGTAACCATCTTCTTAAGGCCACCAACTCATTAATTCGACCTCCTATCGGCTTTATGTCGGTCCCTTGAAATTTCCCCATAGATACCTGAGTTATTCCTTTAATAACCATGAGCAAGATCAATACGGTTTGGGGCGTTACATCACCATTGCCTAACACGACTGCGATTTGCCAACAGGTGGCCACTGCAGTTACCAACGAAATCCTCGGGAGGGCGGGGCTGTACTGAATCCACATAAACTCGCCACGCCCACCCTCTAACTAAAACATCTGCCCATGGTCCATCTATAACGTCGCCGTATTTTTTGTTTTCAAATGCCCGGAGATAAAAGAATTTGCCTATCGAAGATTACAGATACTGACAGCTTCACTCATAAGCAAGCTGTGATGTTTACTAGGTGCCCTCGATCACCTTGGCCTCCCATGTCAGATCTGGAACTTTGCCAGTTCAATGATTCCCCAGGCTTCTTGTCACAACACAAACAGGTTAGGCATCAGCGGTGGATCTTTGACATGTCAAGATTTTGTCTCAACTATAGGTGATCAGACAGGTTTTTAGGCGTCCGATTTCAGACAGAAGTGACTCCGTCACAGAGCTGCACTGCCGAAGGCTGAAGATCTCTAACTTTGTCTGTCGTCCATTTTGTCTCGCAGGTGGGAATGTATTTACTGTACAGGTTCTAGATCTTTGGGGTGGAATGAAGGAATGTGTCTTAGTCTGTTGTCTTCAACTCAGTGGTTCGAAAGGCTACGTACGGAGTTCGCTGTAGACTGCATGTGCTACTGTGGCCGTTAATTCTGCGTATAAAGACTAGAACAGTTTCAACACTTGGTGACAAAGTCTTGCCATCAATGAGTACTGTACTTCGTTTTATTTCAAAAACATCGCGCTACGAACTTAAGTTACTAAAATCTTGTTCCCAAATCGGACACAATGTACGTGGCAAGGTGGTGTCCTTGCCCCGGGCGAACTACGCGTACCTGACAATACATCGTAGGTAAATGTGCCATATAAACTTAGTTGGTTGGTTTAACTACGACATGATACGCTTTTGTCTGGAGTATTGAACTATAGCGCTGGCCTGGCGGAAACTGTCTATCGAGACCACCTCATGGTTATAGCAACCGCTTTTGCTCAGAGGTCGCCTTAGACAGGTTTGATTGTGCACGTGTTGCTGAAGGCAAATAAGTTGACCCCAGGAGGTGACAAACTGTAAACTCCTATGGACAGCTAACTCCTATGGAATGTTATGTGTCTATTTGGCAAATTTCTACTCTTCCCAGCCGCCTCTGGAGCCTGGTAGAGGCAGTGGAATAAAGCAAGAAAAGTACCTCCAGCTCCACCTGCCCCCCCCCCCCCCCCCCCGATCGAAGCCTCTTCTTGGAGAATACATTGTTTCGACCTTGTGAGCAAAATTGCTCCCCTCATCGGGTGACTCCTCCGGCCAATTGCACTGTGTATTCAAAGGATTCGGGTCGGTTTGTTCTACATGTAAGTTATATCAGATCATCGGTCCAGTTCACACGGAGTCTATTACACATGTGCAAGAGCCATGATGTAATTTTGGTACAGAAACCATTATTTGAAAAAAATATAGGCTAAGGTAATTACAGCCTTAGCTGCATAACCAATGAGACAAGGTGGAACAATGAACCTACAAAGGCTCTAAATATTTCATGGAGGTATGAGGTCTGCGAACTTTTGTAAGTTTTGTAGTGGACCTCGTATAGACCTTTGTGGTACACCAGATACGGCAGGCATTCAACCAGAAAACGTGTACAAAAAAGACAAACTAGTACTGTTTGAGAACCAACACAAATACCGAAATACATGATTATGTAATAGCCTCCACCAGGACTTCCTTCGGGGGGTGAGTGATCGTAAAATTCAGTAAAAAAAAATGAAAATGACTTAATTGGACAGGAGAGTCAGTCAGTCCACGGTAGGTAAGGTTACACCCCCCCCCCGTCAACTCCCCTGGCAAGTTCTTCTCACCATTAGCTAGCGTAGTCAATTTGGTAAAGACTAATTATGTAGGCTTAACTAATATGTATGTGTCAGGGCTAAAATTTCATTTGAAAACCGTGCTGAAAGGCATTTTTGTTTTACGTCACTTGAGTCCAACATTGAGTGAAGTTTGTTTGTTCAGTGACTTTTGACTTTTTGGCTACACCTACCACACATAAAGTACATGCACCAAATGCAGCAAAGTTTGGCAAACATACAAATGTGCAAAGAGACATTTGTCAATTAGGAATTCCCAGCTGATGGAGCATACATGTTTTACGGTAAGAAGTAAAAGCCTCCAAGCAGAGGTTAGGCTCCGGTTGGTTTTTGACGGTTTTGAGGCTTTTTTACCGGGCTTTCGATTCTGTCGGTTTTTTTGTCCGCCAACCAAACGGAAGAAATTACAAGCCCGACAAAAACGCCTACAAAATGTCCAAAACCAACCGGAGCCTAACCTCTGCTTGGAGAGCAGTGAAAGCCTATGTGCGAGGCTAACACAAGAGCTCCTGGCGGGGACCTCGCTCTCCGGGTCACTTGGGTGCTAGGGCCTGTTATTGGTTGATGTATGCGCTGTGACGTCACAGAAACGTGGGGCGGTTTACTGAGTAACCAAGCCAAGGCAGGGCGACTTGTGAGTTTTGGGGCAGTCAAGGAGGCACGGGGAGAGCACCGCCTAGTCTCTCCTACTTACCGAACTGTATTGAGCGATAGTTACAGGTATGTAAGATATACACTCACATCTACAGAATCTATGGTGTACTAAATGTAAGGACTGAGCATTGAGGCTATGCCCTCTGTTGTATGTGAATGGCAAAAACCTAATGGATATTCTGTTACATGGTTTTTCTAATGACTTGTACCCAGATCGAGAGAATCTGTTGTTAATCTGCCGATATGATAATACATGATATTTGCAAGGAATTCCTCTCTGTTGGTCTTAAGGCTTAACAGCTGATCCTAATTCTACTGAATAGCGTCAACAACGGAATACCAACGGGAAGAGAAAGAACAGTAGGGTGCATATGTCGACCGTTTGTACTAACCGTCTTGGGGGTAGGTCGGGGGTACTTGTGTTTTGACTTTTGTGTACGTGAGGAGCCACTTTTACACGTACAGCTGGTCTCGAGAAACTGCCGCTGTCCTCAAAGTTACAGTAGTGGTCATTCGATCCAGGAGATTTCTTACTATAGGAGCGATACAACTATACACACATGGTAGCGATCGTATTTCTCCGAGTCGCGTCCTTTTCCGAGCTTTCTTCTGTTCGGAACCTTGGCCTCGTTCTTATACGGGGGTCACGTCAAACTCGGTGTGGTGTGACATGCAAGGTTTCACATTCAAACGGCCCGCAGTCAAGCACATATCCTTTCCTATATCAACAGGTTGTTGTTGGTACAAAAAACGGACAGGGAACAGTTCGCACCCTTGTTTGAGCCCATGTTGAAACGTTTACTGTGCAAGTGGAAGTCGTTAGTTGCGAACAAAAGGCATGAGTTTGTTTTCATTATCCCTAAGAATAGTAACCGATGTAGAATTTCGCTTTGTCATACACTGTCACCTCTTCGATTGCAAATTTGATACTGTCAGTGGCTCTGCGTGTGTGCTTGCGCTTGTGTGAGAGAGAAGCTAGTTTTGTCCACGAAAAGAATTTATCTTAGATCCACAGTGTCTTAGATCTATACGCTATCTTTCTTGGACCATGTGTGCTATGTATTGTCTTTCAGTGTCAACAGACTATACAGAGATCCTTATCAGACATTCATTTTTCGCCCCCTGATACTGTAAATGCAAGTGTAATTGTTCGCGGTGGTTTTACGTTCTCGGTTTTCGCGGCGACCGTTTCACCGCGAACTTAAAACCACCGCAAACACTCCATTTTCGCCTGAGCGCGAAATGGAAACTTAAATGCATTTACAGTGCATTGCATCAGCACAGTCAATAGTCTCTACCAGACTAACCACGCCAGGAGGGTTTGGCCACCATAGGTGACATCATTATTGTGGACTGATTCTACTGGCCAAATATTCCAGTTTTTGCCGAATTCTGCGATGCATACGCCCGTAGGAAGGCCTGGTGGAGGCTAACAGTCTATGCTACGATCAACAATCTTCAAATAGCCGCTATCATTGTCTATCAGGCTCAGGCTCCAGACGTGGCTGGAAAAAGTAGGAATCGGCCATATAGAGAACATACCAGAGGAGTTGGCAGGTCGATTATGGATAAATACCGTTTGTAACGCCTGGTATATCATAATATAGCTTGGTAGAGACTCTCCGGCCTGGAGCCTGGTAGAGGCTAATCTCCGTTCTGAAGCCTGGTAGATGCTTATCTCCAAGCAGATGTTGAGGGAAGGTACATCGTTACGTCTGATCCGTTTCTTTCACAAACCCGAGGGGGGGACATCTGCTCGGAGATTAACGATCAAATTGGCAAGCTGGTCGTTTTTTGGTCTCACCAAGGTAGTTCATTGTTGCTGAATAGTTATACAGTCTCACGCGCCATTGTTTGGTGGTTTTGCTCTGATTTAATGTTCTGTTGTTGTCGTCGGGTAGACATTGCTGGCGGCGGTAGTAGCACACCGGTCCCACCCAACGGAAGAATTTGCAATGCTCGCGAAGAGTAGACAACTCAAACTTAAACGTCGACTGTCGCCAGAGGTCACTTCGTGATAACCTCACGCCAAAACAATATAAACGCCCCTTTCTGCAAGAATGGTTCGCTTTATCCATGAGTCAGTAGAACCTCAGGCGGGACTTTAAAAATTCCGCAGTAGTTCATTGCACGATTTTTACGTTTTTCATCATTTCTAGATTTTGTTTGACTGAATCAAGCAAGTATCGGTAGCATCACAAATTCACAATCTGTCAAAGGGAGTCGGTAATCTCCAAGCAGATGTTAGTATGAAAATCGAAACGTTTTTTTACCAGTACATGGCACTTTGCTCCAAGAATAGAATAAACGTCGACTTTGCACCTTTAAATCTTATGTAATCGGACTGGCTGGCCTAGTGACCGACTGAACTAATTGATAAAGTGAAATGTTTATCGTACAGCGCAAATAATCGCAGACCACATAAGTGGCCAAGGCGATGTTCAAAGTGGTTGTCACATGAGGTGGAAATGTTGGAATGTTGACATGATGTCATGTTCCTACAGTCTTGAGGTTAGAAACGTGCAACTTATCAGTCTGAGATGACGCAAGATACAAAAGACATTCGAGAAATACACACCCATTCCCCTACGACACTTCCCTATTCGTCCTTTAGGGACTGCATTCGTCGTGCGATCGCAAGCCTTTTTTGGAGGGGGGGCGATAAACAAAAGGACAAAGACAAAGTCATGGCGCACTCAAGTTTACTAAACTTATATCGACGCCTCTACTAACATGAAGCAAAAGGAAAAATGAATTCAAAATGAAGGCCAAATACAAGGATGTACATTACTAAAAGAGGTTAAGACAATGTACAAAAATTGAAATTGAAAGCGATGAAATTGAAACTGAGGGCATTCTCGTTCATGTGTCACACAAAATGTCTGGTTACGGAAAAGGCTGTTTTAAATCGCTGCCATAGCCTGCTTGAAAAATCTACATCAAAACCGTAGAACGGCCTTATTACCAAATACTAAATATTCTACAAGTTCCATTTGTTGCATTTGCGTTTTGACTGACCCATCATTTGAATTACCCAAACCAATTTTATAATGACGTCTGACGTTGCATACGAAATGACCCGTGAGTTGACCCCAGGAAGTCCAAGTCTGACACTACTGCGCATGTGCGTACCGCACTTTGGCATAGCCCCAGAACGACCCTAGCGAACTAGTCTCAAAACAGGCTTCTTTTGGGGGTGAAAAATACGATGCACGGGACTCAACATGCCAAAGAAGTTGGCTGGCAAATCAGTCAGTAACATTTGGGATCATTCCGGCCAGTTCAACTGATTTTGTTTGGCTATATTGTCTGATATTCGAAAGGCGAGAGAAACGGTCAACCATTAAGTCCAATAATCTTTGTGTATATTTCTCATAAACACAATCAAACAAATAGAAACCAAAAAAAGAGATTTCACTGAATTCAGCCCTGTCAACATACGTGAGACCAGCTTGCTCTCCAAGCAGAGGTTGGGTAGGTAGATTGTGCCGTTTTTCTGACTTGCCCCATTTTCGGTGACAGTCGGTTCATCCATATGCATAGAAACTGGGCAAATAAGCAGAAGGTCACAATCTTCCGATCCAAACCTCTGCTTGGAGAGTAAGGTTAGCTAGGGACATCATGAGTACAAAACCTTTGACACTATCTCCCCAAATATCTTGCACGTCTACGCTGTATTTGATGCACGCAGTGTGTAAGGTTAGCATATACCTTGTAGTTATCTAGCTATTTGGTAACAAATTGCAAACAGTTTGTTTGCACATGTCAAGTACTACCCGACCACTGAACTTTGATTGACCCACTGTATCATCCGATATCAAATATTGTGTCATAAACTCATTCTAGAAATCTTTATTCGTGTAAAAGATATGTAAATTGTTGTTGTTGTTTTTGTTTGTGAGGAGAGCTAAGATTATAGAGTTATCTTACATTCACCGATATTGTTTATTGTTCTTGTGTAATTATTTCCGCCAAGAGATTGGGAATTTTGTGGATGTACCTTATACATGAGCATTAGCTTACTTCGCAGATTTTACACGTGGTTGCAATTGGTAAGCTGTCGTGGATTTTATAATTTCTGTCGGTAGGTTCGTTTGTTCGTTCGTTTGTTTGTTTGTTGGGATCATTTGGTTGTGACTGGTTGGTTTCTTTGCTGCTAGGTCGGTACAGCACCGTGGACAAATTAACACTTTGTGAATGGTTTATTGAGAAGACACACATACAAAATTCCAACAATGGCAGCCAGCAAGCTGAATTGGCGTCAGACATTACATTTTAGATCAACATACCAATGGATGGAATATGATTACGACAATCAAACAATAAGATATTGATAAACGGCGTGGTGAAAACTTTGACAAAAGGCGAGATTTCAAAATTGACACTTTCAAAATAGTACGAATACACTTCAAACATGTTATCATATTATGAATATAGAATTGCTAAATCAGTAAATGTAGAAGATCAGGCGCTCTGAGACACTCGCGAGTTGCTTATCAACCGAGTCATGTGAAGTATGGCACTGTTTCTCCAGGGTCAATTTTGCAACTTTTCTAAGTTCAGTTTGTCCCATGAGCAGGTTGCTGTTGAGTGCAGCATGCTAGCACAGCCGTCTCTACAGAAGAACATGAGAACTTTGACCCCTCTTTACAAGTTCAGCACGGAAACTTCCATGACGTAAATGTATTATGTAACCATAGTACACCACCCCGGTGTGTTGGCCTAAGGCAAACACTGGGCGGTAATTGTTTACAGTGTACAACAACCACCTCGTTTACACAAAGGAGTGTCTACGCATACATTACCTTTGAACTTTTACCTATGGTGTATCCTATTGCAAAACGATTTGAGGAGGGAGTAGGCAAATAGTAGTGGACAACCTCAACGGCTCAAGTCAACCGTTAAAGGAATCTTAAAGGAGGAGGGGCGGTCGGTAACTTTTTGGCCCCTCCCCTTTCATTCTTGTATCCAATCTACTCCAGATTTTCGCCGTACATTTGTGCTTTACGCTCCTATCCCACCTGTTAAGTTCGAGAAACCTTGCTAATCGCTTTAGTTACGTGCATTTTAAGCCCCTCTCACACAGCACGAAAAACTGCAATCAGACGACGAGTTTACGGGCTCTATGTGACATATTGGGCAATAATAGCTAATCTAATTCCCCTGGTGTTCTCTCGATCGTCGCACGGTTTGTAGGCATCGGCCTAGCCTCCTTCGCAGGCCTTCTGGGAGGCGCCTAGCCTCCATAGCAGGCTCCTTGGGGATCACTTTTTGCTGATGACTTCTTTTTGTACTTGGTCGGTTGTGCAGCCAGCCCGTAACCATTTGGCCCGGTATTCGAACGGGGAAGGGCTAGCAACGCCTCCCTGTACTAGTGAATATATAACCTGCTACTGAAGCAATACCCTGCTATCACTCAGAAGGAGCGAAACAGTCATACCATTTCCTCCGTAAGTCGGGATGCCTTTATCTACAATATGGTCGTTTCCACTCCCGGCGCGCCCTACTGTGCATTTTGAAGATGATTTATGCGCACTTGTAGCTATCCCTTATTTGTATCCGTTTATTCTGCGGCCCGTGTGTCACGTGACACGTGCGAAAACTGCAAGGAGTCGTATTTGCTTTATTTGTACAGAGAGTGAGGACGACGACATCCCTTCTTCACGTGTTGCGTTCCTCTTCTTCACAGATCGCCCAGCGGTATGTCGTCCGCCATGGACGGTCCTGCTACCAAGGCGTCCAAGGCCGATGAAGCTGAGGGTAACCGTGTGGCCGCATCTCCACCAGAAGACGACGGCCTACCCGAGAGAGAAACCTGGATCGGCAAGCTCGACTTCATCCTCGCCCTGGTCGGATTCTCCGTGGGACTCGGCAACGTCTGGAGGTTCCCGTACCTCTGTTACAAAAATGGAGGCGGTGAGTCAAGATCTGTTTCTCATTTCTAAACCCCAATACGAATTGTTTCGATCGACAAAATATCTTGCTTAGTGTCACTTTTACTAGTGGAAGCTACTTGAAACGTCTGACCGTTTCCAAAATCATATACAGTTGCTTGAGTAACTGCTATTTGAGTCCTATTTGGCGTACCCAAAGTATGCGAATTGTTTCATGCATATCATGGCCGCGATAATCATAGCTGAGCGCAAATATTCTATGTTTACTAAATTTATTTGAGATCTTTTGGGGATTCCTGAAATGTCAACTGTCGTCTGTACGTTGAACGCACAGCGGAGCCAAAGCTAATAATAAACGGAAAGCCACATGTTGCAAATATCCCACGAGGTATTATGATTAGCGTACGCGAATCTTCGATGAGCTACTGACTTGAAAGAAAACATGATTGATATAGGATTCTCAAAAACACGGTGCCAAAGTAATGATCTCTGCAAGGTATTAAATCATATTGGTGAGTCATATACCCTCTTCTTTGTCGAGATTGCTACGTTTATTTACTTATCAAACAATTGAAATTAACTCAGTTTAGATTAGCCCATCGGCACACGAGTCTCATGCATGCTATAGCTTATAGCCTGGATGCCAGACTGCTCCAAGGGTCTGCACAAGCCAGCTCCTCGGCTCTGGGGCCAACATGCCCCGAATTATTTTTTTCCAGAACTCCTCTCAGTTCGACCATAACTCGGAGGTTGTGACAAAATTTCTTTTGGGGTATGTGGGTCCTGTAGCCGAAAAGCTGGCCTGTGTGGGCCCTGGAAACAGTCTGGCTTCCAGGCTACCTGTTCTGTCTTACCTGGCCTTAAGTCTAGGAATGATGTACATGTATGTACCCACGGAGCTTATGGCCGTCCCGTGGGCGTAGCTTATGCTGCTAAATGTGCAAAACAATGGTGGCTACTAGTGAGTTATCATCTTGCTACCCGGGGATAGATTGCAACCATAAGCTAATATCTACACATTTTAATTCCACTATCTACGGCTGAAGGTTATTTGAAATAGTAAAAATGATAGTTTTGAAGACTAGGGGGGCAAAATCTACAGGACTTACTCTCCCTCCCAAGAACTATCTGCCACTAAAAATCATGACCATAGCATGTCCTGAACACGAGATAACCAAAAGTTCCGCTGCAGTACCATATAGCAAGCCGCTAGGGGGCCCAAAATCTAATTATTCCAATATCTCAAGAAGACTTACCCACATTTCAAGTATCAAGACAATTCATCCAGGCATCCTTGAGTTATCGTGTTCACACACACACACACACACACACACACACACACACACACACACACACACACACACACACACACACACACACACACACACACACACACAGCACAAGGTTACAGACTCAGTGTTGTCCATTCTGATCACATGTCTACAGTCCTACTAGACAACCTCATTGGTGGAAGTATATAGTGAAAACCAACGAATCGCACAGATTCATGCTGTACAAGTAAAACTTGAAGAGGTTACTATGCACTCTCGTTCCCCGTACACAAGAGAGCTTTGATAGTGGCGATGTGTTCAAAAAGGCTTTTCTCTAGCGATCAGTCAGCATTTGCAACGTTTGCAGACAGTTGGCCCACACCATTCAGAACAGACCCTCATAAATATGGGAGAAGGAATTCTTTCTTTCTCTTCTTTCTTTTCAGTGACATTTTGACCTTTTATCTGTCCGAGGTTGCACAAGCATGTCTTTCAAACTTGAGCTTCAACACTGAGTCGGCGGGAAAATCACTCGGCTGACTTGAGCGTCTTGTACAATTTCATACACAGATGTTCTCTTCGTCGTCCAGCTGAAGCAAAAGTAAACATGTCGGATGAAACAGCTGTTGACTTTCCGTGTCTCTTTTAAGTTTGGGACAGAAATCGACATCCTTATGGTCTTATCCTGGCTGTTCTGATAAGATATAAACTTAGTATGCTGGTCAAGTCTAGCCCCATATAAAGAATTGAGTGAGAGAATAGCATTGTCCACGGTTTAAGATCTAGACCATTGTTATGTTTCAGCAATCACTCTTTGGATCAGGTTTTAAAAGGTCGACTTCATCACGGTATTTGTCATTTTGTGACCTGCGCCTTTTGCTGTGACTCGCACGTTTAGCTCAGAACAAAAGTAACTTACTCGTGAAGTTAAGCAGGGAGCGGAGTTGGAGAGACTACCACTAACAAGGCAGGCATTCAAAACGTTTTTTCGGGGCAATCTTTCTGATCGTCCTCCGCAGTTTTGTCCTTTTCTTGACCCCTTGCGGCGCTGTTTGAGGCAAGGGTCAGTCACCCTGACACGAGCGGGCCCTAACAAAGCAGTTTAGATAGTCACTTTTCACATGTGGGTAGAGGCCAGGTCGAGGCTGGGTCGAGCTGCAAGATGTGAAGTATGGAATACCGCTTGTCAGTCATTCGGACACACCACTGAGGATCTTGGGCGAAGTCCAGATGTTCGGGACAGAGCTTGCTCCGAGATGGAGCTTGCTACTGACTATATTGACGATGCCTTCATCAAAACACATACATACAGTTGTACAGGCAAACATGTAAATACATAAATAAATAAATAAATAAATAGAAACATAAACAGACTCTTGCAAACCTTACTCGTAGCAAGGAGGTTTTATATAGTATGTAAAACCATAACCTCCTTGCTGGTGTTTTATGAATGAACCATTATCATAGTCTACCTTCAAGTCTCACAAATTTCCATCAATGTAAGTTTCTACAAGGCCCAAGCTCGAATGGACTGTTCTGTCATTTTAGGATCTTTTAGGAACGAATCATCCTATGCTAATAAGTTGCTGGGAGGAAAGAAACAGAGCGGTATTCGACAAGCTAGGCTGGCTCCCAGGCTCCGAAAGGGTTTCCTCTTCCAAGTCTTCCAACCATACGATAAACATTTTAGAGATTGGGGGTCTGGCAGCCAGGCTAGGAGTTGGCATCATAGCCTAAGTTTTCCAGCCCATGGGAGCCTGTGTGAAATTTTCATGGGGAATGTTGGTCCTAGAGCCGTGGAAACAGCCTGGCATCAAGCTACCAGTATGGCGAAAGAGTACTCTCCAGCCGGTCCAGGCCGGCAGAGGTTCGACTCAGGCTTGTTTTTGGCGCCTTCTCAGACGTTTTTGTCGTGCTTTCTCCTTGCCAGTTTTTCTCTTTGTCCGACAAAATTGAAAGCCTGACAAAAACGCGTGAAAAGACGCCAAAAACAAACAAGTCGGGGCCGAACTTTTGCTTGGAAAGTAGAGCAAGAGGCCGACGATAATATTTACTTCTGTTCACTCTAGTATGTATTCAGGGCGTGGTAAGGACATGATTGATGGGGGCGACCCTCGTCTTTCCCCGCTCTTCATGTTATCTCCCCGCAGAGCAAGCGGTACTCATCATCCATCAAGACACGTCAGCGTCTTACGCCCTTTGCTTGCGTAGCTGTAAACAAGAGACCGCTAGAGTCTCTGGGCCGTTGCAAATTATTGACTATGAACGGCTGACATTGGAAAGAAAAAGCTCATTTTTATCTCATATCCCGATGCATTGCAGTTTTCATCCCTTTTTTTCGCAGAAATTGTCCCTATCGTACATTTTTCCACAGCTGTCTTCTGACAAATCCCCCGAGATGTCAAATAAAGAGGATCTTCTTTACAAATCCCCGCATGTCAGCAAGAATCTTTACATATTAAACCCATACATGGACAGACGTTAAAGCAGTTAATGTCTCCACAGGTATGGCCGAGGGACTAGGTAGGTAGGTAGGTATGGTGTTCCTTCATGATCAACATTCAACACTGTGGTAGGAATACGTGATTACTGTAACACACTCCTCGGGTCGCCAACTTCGCTCTCAAAACTTTTCTTCAAAGGAGCACAGCTACTCTTAGGGCAAAGAGGTCACTGGAACGCACAGATAGAAGCCGTATTCTCCAAACTAGGGAAGCGAGAGGTTCTTTGATCCCTTATTTTGACAGAAAACGGGTGCCAATCAGGAGATGGTAACGATCTCTCCTTTCAACCTTAGAGAACCTGTAGAAGCCGTGCAACCAGCCGTGCTAGTCTCGTGCCACCAGCCTCCGCGCGGGCTGTATTGAGCTTTGGTTAAAATATGGTAAAAAGAAAAACATTTAACCGGCCAAGGAACAGACATTTTGATTCATAATTAATGAGGAAAATATATAAATCCAACGCGTTCCATGCTAGGACTATTCAAACATGTAACTTAGAAGACGGAAGGGAACATCGTCAGATATGAATTATGTAAATGAAGATGTGATTTGCATAATCAATATGAAAAACGCACAATTCTATAGACGGTGAATGACGGAAATTTCATACTTGCGCATTGGAAGTCGTTTAACATAGATTATGCAAATAAGTACTTCATTTGCATAATTGATGAGGAAATGTTAGAAAGGCCTTCTTTGTTAAGATAAGCCTTTTATACTTTGTCTAATTTTTGTTATTTGGTTGGAGAAGATGATCAACATTTGCAGCAATTTATGAAGATGAGGACCTTATTAGCATGATCAATGAGAAACATTTATAATACGTCAGCCGTAAAGGTTGATATGATTTGGCGAAAGTATGAGATCGTGGCACTCAAGTCAGTCATGCTTTTCTATAAGTTTCCATCTAAGTATTCCACGATTTTCCTCCTTGCCTTGCCTTTTCAGTGAACCATGTTTACTACAGCTTCAGGCGGTGCGCAGGCCACCTTGCCATGTTCTTATCTTCATCACTACCTTTCGGATAATACCAATGCTCGGCGCCTGTGCTCCCCTCGGCAAGCATTGACAGCGATTGTCGACAATATGCGCGCCTGTGATTGAATTCTTATGAGACATTCTGGTGTTATCATGCAGTCGCATTGAGCTGCGTTACTAGTTTCCGAAACGCAGTTCACGATGGCTATCAACGAACGTTAGGCGTATTATTTTGATACAATATAAGTACATTTATTTGCACGATGTCTTTATTTCCCAAGAGCTAAACGTATATATGTGTTAGAGTAAGTTTCTAAACTGATTAAAAGTTAAGTGTCGTTTCACCCGTTCAAGCAAGTTTTTAGTTACATTTTGATCACAAAGTACTCATCTGTCTTCTATTGCCTCGCTCTGGTGTCTTGCAATCACCTGACTATATGACGTAATCATGCGTCCGCCATGCGTCCGTCATGCTGCGGTGGTTAGGTCGCAGAACACATTATTTGACGCAGTCTATGAATCAATCAGAGCAAATGCAACTTTTTTTATTCGCAAGCTCGCATCAGTTTTGGGCTCCCCAGAGGATATCACCCATATACAAATCAACATGGCCTCATGTGGAAAAAATTACCAACAACCTCATTCTACACAATCCTGTTTATGGCAATTACAAGCTGCAATTGGTCACTCCCCACAAGAGGCACTTTCCCGCCGCTAGCGTTCGACCGCACTACTCAAAACCCAGGACTGCTAAAGTCTTCAGTAATACAAACAATCCTCCACCACTTTGACATTGTAAATCAGTTGGGCTGGCTAAATGAGAATTTCTCACCACTATGATTACAAATTCATGCAGTCGTTTACTTTTTGAGTCGGTCCTCTTAATTCTCTTTAATACATGAAAAAGAAAAGGCTGGTTGGGAATATCTGCATGCACGCAGAGCTAATGATGAGTGGAATTCTATAGGGCTTTTTGTTCTGACTGAATGAATTGTGTTTCACCAGCGACCGTCAAACATCCTCAATCCATTAACCCCAATACGTCACGACTTGTTGTTATGTCTTGACGTCTTATTAGTTTAGTCTCGAAATGAAGCTCAATTCAGATACAATGTTGTTTTATTAGTGGACCGGAGCTTCTGTGGCGTCATTGGTTATTTGAAATTACTCGCGCGTGCACGACAAAGTTTTATAAGTCATCATACTAATAGACATCCTACGTTGTCCGTTGTACTCTCCATAATACTAAACCTAGAACTTTCCAACTGCGCAAAAGAGGAGCGCTGCGCCCCATGTGTTAGTTATGCGCCCCCTTACCCAGGGGAGCAGATCCTCTGACAAGCATACAATTTCATTGACCACAGATGCTACAAGGCCACATTTGATATTTGGCCACAGTCTTCAAGTGGTCTGTCTGACAGTAATTTTCCGCGTCCCATCAAAAAGCCTTGAAAAAACTCTAAAACCCACACCTTCCCTATGGTCGGACACTCCGCTCCCTCGCGATGCCCCCATACGATATTTTTTATACAAAAAGATCTATAATATGCCTTATCTAAGGCCACACATAAAAGGTTACAATTTCTCATATACCGTAACGTTAACTGATACGCTAGATAAAATTTGCCAAAAGAGTTTACATATCGTTTGTGTGGAAGAACGAATCAATTGTCACCACGTTTACCCAATATAATGCCATATTTCCTGCGACTTTCCCATCTGTTATCGCTGCAGTTCGTTGCGAATACAGATTGCAGAGAAATCGTCTTTATCTGCCTATACGACAGGCAAAGCGTATCGTTGTAAATCAGAGGCTCCCTGACACACTGTAAAATGCCAGTAGAGAGAGATATGACAGACTTATCGTCTGCTTGGGCCCACAATAGATGTCAACATTTCTGAGGTCTCGTACATCCATTAGGCTGCACCATTGGGTTAAATATGAAAATACGCAACTTTTAAGGTCGCAAATCCAATAAAGAAACAGTTTTTCAAGAGATGGTTTGCTTTCTATTGCAAGTTAGCTTGTTCGTTAGGCAATAAGAAATATCTCGCCAATCTGATCTGGTCGACAGGGTTAGCGATATTCATGGTATTTATAACTGCAATTCGCCACTATCCGCTGGAGGCCCTTTGCTGCCAGCGCCTGACCACATCACTTGAAAAGCGTCCACGTCCGACAATCGCTCGGATGCTGAAACTTTCCCACCTAACCCTGTCAGTAACACAACAAACTTGCATCTCAAATCCTTTCAATATCAAGTGGGATCGATAGAATTAATATCATGATCGACCTAAGCACGAGCTTTTGGGGCCCAATTATTTTTTTACACCGGACTCTTTTACTTTTGGCAGAAGCAATGTGTGTATGTAATAAGAGATGAATTTTGTAGAACATATGCACCCACGAATGTCCTTACTTTGTTATCGTACCTTAGGCCCTGGTGTGTATGGTTTCATTTCCATTACATGACAAGAGTCCGTAGCTAGGACACAATCCTCCGTGAAGCACTTACGGTGTTTTCGGTGTGGCTCAGGTGTTTGATACCCTCTTTAACTAGCGACATGCTTTCAAACACATCCATCAAAAGGATCCTTATTTGTCTATTTTGTTTTTACATGAATATATTCTACAGGTGCCTTTCTGATCCCGTACTTCATCTTCCTGCTGGGAGCGGGGATCCCCACGTTCTTCCTGGAGATCGCCCTGGGCCAGTTCATGAGCCTCGGCGGACTGAAGGCCTGGAACCTCTGCCCTCTCTTCGCAGGTAGGGACGTGATCTGTGACTGGACTTTTGGGGTTTAATTGAAACATGTTATATTTTTGATGATATGAACGGCCAAAATCGTTCTTAAATCGGATTTCATCAGTGTGAAAGTAATCTGATTCGAATCCAATTGAAATTCACAAACTAGTCTAGTTTAAATCATTTGTGAGGAAAATCCAATTCAAATTCAATCTAAAGAAGTCCAATGTGACTGGTACATTCTACTTAAGAAATTACAATGACGCATTGTTTTATGATAACATGTTCATCTTGACTTCAATTCAATCATATGTACAAACTCAAGTACGCGTCTAGAGCCGTAGCTACGCAAGAAATGATGAAACTGGTCACGTAGCTTCAGAACCAGGTCCAGACTCTGGAAGCGCCCTAGAGGACGTCCCAGAAGAAGAAGAAGAACCAGAGGCCCAGTACCGAAAGTAGAACGTCCTTTTAGTTGAGGCCCGCGAATGATTGATGTAAAAAGTACCAAGTCAACTTCCAGCAGTTATTGTATCAAATATCAACTTGAAACATCGGCTTGAAACTTGAAAATATGAAAAAAATATCGATAAGAAAAAGGTAGAGCTGATGATTTTGACAATGATTACTCCGGGAAGGAGGGTAACCTCTTGGGAAGGAGTATTAGGAATGACTTCGTGGACACATACGCAGCTAGAATTCACGAGCCCGTTGTCGCATTGGTGTGTAACTTAGCGTATCGTCTGCTGGTTTTCTTTTCAACTCAACATGTGCTATACGATTAGAATTTAACGTTTCAACAGTAACCGAAAACTTTACGACAAGTTTTCCTTGAGTGATAGAAGTCGCCTTATCGCCCTCACGTGTCTTCACATCCGAAGACAAATGTCGCGGAAACTTGCTCTAAGCTGAGCAGGATTGTAGATATCTCAGGGTACTTTACAGCGTCGGGTAGTCGGCTTTTATTACTCTTTTCTCCGAAGAGCCAAACACCCTCCCGCGCTCGTGCGTTACATCCTGCTGGGAAAAGTTTAGGCGGCCCGTCCGTCATTCCAAGGTGAGCTACAGGCTACACGGTCTTTCTATCGAGATAAGAGAAGCTCTGAACAGGTGGGAACGTCTGATAACCGCCTGTGATAGAGCAGCGATCATTCCAGAGTGTCTGAACAGTCTGTCATACTCACCTGAGGTGGCGAAAGGGAGGAGAGTCGTTACACCTTGTTCGTCATTGATGACGTCAAAGGCAGCCGGGGACAGCTCTTGGTGACAGTAATAGATGTTGACAGTAGGGTATGGGCATAAATAACCATTCATTGATGACGAGTATCAGGAAAAGTGCGGAGAGAAAAACTACCTCGGCATTTAGACACGATAGGGATGGGATCACACCAGAAGGCGTAACGTACGGTTTTAGACATCGGCTGACTTTTAGAATTACAGTGAGAGTTTGTCCTTCAGTGTCCTTGACAAAGCTAAAGTTACAAAAGAAGTATAAGACAGTACGGTTGAACAAATTAAAGTCGCAACACGTTGGCGACAGATATATAAAGTGTATAAAGGTTAAGGTATAACGGACAGCTCGAACAACTTGTCTTTCACATACCGCCATGTATTTTCTGCAAACTATAGTGTTCAAATGAGGCATCCGTATTATCTAGATTGTAAACTCTCACAGTAACAATATTATGGAGCTTATATGGAAGATATTTGCATGTGGGATGAACTTATATATGTGAACTTATATAGACTAAATATAGACTAAAGTTATTATCGTTGCATAATGTTTCTGACGTTCGTACTATTCGCAACGCTATACTATTTTCTAAAATCTTACATGTTCACAAGTTTGTTCCAAGTTTGACACTATTATTTACCGACTTAGCGTGAACCTCAGTACCGATACAGCAGTCCAGGAATGGATCTTTTGGAACGACTCACTTCGTTTGGCAGGGATCTAACGATCTCAAGTTAAAACCGCGTCTTTTCCGCCGAAGTTTGTAAATGACATAACCACCACATGTTGTTTGTGTCTCTGTCTGTCTTAATCAGGAATCGGAATGGCGTCGATGGTGATCGTGAGTTTCCTGAACATGTACTACGTCATGGTGATGGGCTGGGCTCTGCACTACTTCTTTGCCTCCTTCACGTCCGAGCTGCCCTGGGCCACGTGTGGTAACTGGTGGAACACGGACAGGTACGTGTGCTATATTTAGAACATAGCAATCGTTCATCAGCCAATCAGGAGCGTGGGCTGCCAACATAATCCTGGAAAGGGTGGGCCTGTACGAAAGCCACGCCAGGCCCATCCTCTAACTAATACATAGTGCTGAACTTGTCAGAAACCTAGGCACAAACAACGTAGTCTTTCTCGAACCCGCAGAATTATCAACCGGTGGAACACGAATAGGTACGTGTCCTCACGAATACGAATTTTAGTTGGTTTTGGGCTTGTCAGAACTAGAAACTTACGTCGAGTAATTTCTAAGCCTCTTCCGAAAAAAAAGGCATTGCTCAATTTCGGCGCATTCCTACGAGTAAACGCTAAAATCACTCTATCAACGTTTACCAAAGAATACACAGATTCAAATTATTCTGATTATTTCGTTGCAGGCGACGCTCTTTTGAACATTAGAAACTTAAAGTGAGAGAGAGGGCAAAACATGGACAATGAGCTGCGACTAGAGGAGTGCGGGTCAACTTTATGATTTTCATAATTTTTATCCCTTTCAAGGGGAAAATGATACCTTTTCCGCGGACTAACTCTCCTGACCAATTATTAAGCCTATTTTTTGCCGAATTCAACTATCCATACCCCCATAGGAAAGACTGATGCATGTCATAAAGAGTGTAACAACAACTGATACAAAAACAAGCATTTATCAATAAACCGCTTTTGATCGTACTTTGCCTGGGGACAAGATGTCTCAACTGTCTCTGCAAAACGATCTATATGTCAGTCTGGACACGCCATAACGTCTATCTGTCGAAAGCAAGGCTTACTCTTTGATAGAGTGTATTCAGAGCGCTTTCCGCGGTCCATTTAGATAAGGCGTTCTGATAAACCACGTGCCAACTGTGCGATGTACACTCACAGACATTCTGTCGTGTCTCTAAAAAAAAAATAATAAATTGATGTTCAAATCTTGACTATAGCAATATTATATGAAGAAGATCTCATACAAGGTAAAGGTAAAGCGGCCAACCTCAGGTTGAGGACGAATCAACCATAATAGTACATACCTAAAAGCATACCTAATGACTAGAATGAAGTCTTGCAAGCTTTCTTGGATCCTCGGACACACTGGTAATTTAACTATCTATCTGACAATGCTAAAAATAACTTTTGATTGTACGTGGTAGTTCACTTTGATCTTCTCGCGTCAATTGGGAAATTATGTAAATCGCCGAAAACGTTATGGCAACAAAACGTTTTTAACTCCCTCTTTTCGTTTTTGCGGGAAGTTTTGACTGGCGCTTTGATTTATGCTTAAACTGTGTTTTTGTATTTGCTATTATCCAATATTTCATTGTTTTGTTAAATGTTTTGTTTTCCATGCTGTGCAAGTGGGGATGAGAATATAAGTTGCATAACTTGTTGCATAACTTGAGTCCGTCAGCACTTTGTCTCGTCCATTTATTTTTGTTTAATGTTGTGTGAATAAAGAAAAAACATGTTTTCCATCCCAAGATGCATTGCGTCAGATGAGGAGATCAAGAGAGATGATAACAGCACCATGAACAGCACGCTCCTCAACGTCACCATGACAACGGTGGCTCCTAACGCCACCAACGAGAACGCCACTCGGATTGCAGCGTCCTTGGAATACTGGAAGTACGTCGCTATCGCTGATATTCTAAAAACAGTTGTGCCATTTTTTACAGAGCCTAACGGTTTCGAAAAGGAAAGTCTGTGTCCATTAGAAGTGGCTGCTGCCATTTTGGTGTCCTCATTTGCATTTTAGTGAATCATAGCTCAAGCGTTTTCAGATATCTAAAGATCTTCTAACTCTTTCAAATAACCACTTAATAAGTCCGGGGGCTATAAGTGCCCGTGCCAACTTGCACGTCGTATAACTGCAAAACGACGTGTGCTAAGACTAACAAACTTGGTGACTTGTCCTAGAATCTTGTTGGCAACATACCAGAAGAAAGAGTACAAGGTTCTGGGATCAGGAAAATTTTCAAGATGAATGCATAAAAGAAGTAGCCTCGGTACCATCCTCAGTATTTTACCTCTTACTCATTCATTTCACTTGCTAAAAGAATTAGCCAACAGTAAACTACTGAGGATGGTACCCAGGCTCTATAAGGGGCACATCATACAGTAGAAAATTTACGATATGAAGATGGACACCAGGTCCTATGTTTGTGGTGATCTCTTGTTCCTTGTGTTTGATAATCTGTTGTTCCTTGTGTTTGATAATCTGTTGTTCCTTGTGTTTGATGATCTGTTGTTCCTTGTGTTTGATGATCTGTTGTTCCTTGTGTTTGAGAATCTGTTGTTCCTTGTGTTTGATAATCTGTTGTTCCTTGTGTTTGATGATCTGTTATTGCTTGTGTTTGATAATCTGTTATTCCTTGTGTTTGATAATCTGTTGTTCCCTGTGTTTGATAATCTGTTGTTCCTTGTGTTTGATGATCTGTTATTCCTTGTGTTTGATGGTCTGTTGTTCCTTGTGTTTGAGAATCTGTTGTTCCTTGTGTTTGATAATCTGTTGTTCCTTGTGTTTGATGGTCTGTTGTTCCTTGTGTTTGATAGTCTGTTGTTCCTTGTGTTTGTCAGTAACCGTGTGCTGCAGATCTCCGGTGGACTGGACGAGCCTGGCTCCATGCAGTGGGAGCTGATCCTGTGTCTGCTGCTGGCCTGGGTCATCGTGTACTTCTGCATCTTCAAGGGAGTCAAGAGTACCGGCAGGGTAAAGCTAGCCCCCTTCTCAGACTTCTAGGAGTGCCAACATTCATTTTTGGGGGGCAGTGCAGATTCGCAAAGTTCAACATGAGCTGGGTTCTCTCATGCAGGGAGATCATTTATGCGACCCTAGAGTCTCTTCTGGCATTAGAGAACCTGGCCCATGTTGAAAATCACGAATCAGCGACTTCCCAGGGATTCCCAGAGCCTTCATATCATAAGTCAACAACCTAGCATAATGTTATCAAGTATCATTATCACAATCATTCAAGGTTCATTGTGCATGTACTAACTACATGTATCAAGGTGATGCTGGACTTGTTACTATCATTAATAGCTGTTGTTATAACCAATGTTACTTTGAATTGGTGCTCTCACTAGTTTGATTTTTGATCCATTTCTATGATTGAATACAATTTGTCAGAGTATTCTTGAGTATTCCTGACTTGTTTTTTCCCACCTCTCCCAGGTTGTTTACTTCACGGCCCTGTTTCCCTACGTCGTGCTGTTTATCCTGTTGATCCGCGGAGTGACGCTGCAGGGCGCTGAAATCGGACTGGAGTTTTACCTGAAACCAAACATCACCAGGCTGGGAGATCCACAGGTAACATCTACCAGGGTTTTTTCTAGGAAATATTTGCAAGGGGGAGCATTGTGACCCAGTGAAGCAACCAAGCTGGGGGATGGCGTGGAAAGGGAGGTTTCCAGGCCTTCCACGGTGTGGGGTTTTAGAGGAATTTAAGTTAAAATGGGGCATTGTAAGGCTTCCTGAGGGGGGATATTACTGTCAGACAGGTCACAGTTGAAGACTGTGGCCACATGTGACCTAGTAGTATCCCTGGTCAATCATAATTTTATGCTTTTCAGAGGATCTGCTCCCCCAGGGTAAGGGGGCGCATGGTCAGGCTATGGGAGTGCAGAGCTCCTTTACATTTTTTAGATAAAGCCCTGCATTTACTAACATAATTCCACCAGGGTAAATAATTCTGCCACCCTGAAAAGATACGACCAAACAGATCTCCAACCCAACGTCTCCCAGTATAATGCACTCCTGTATATTGAAACTGTGCATATCCAGAAGTGCTGCGCTAGAGATCTCTCAAACCCACTGTTTTTCAAAGTGGTGGATTTATGTAACCCAGCAGATTAATATTAATGTAGGTTACATCACTGCATGTTTTATTCCTACCACAAATATAAAGATTTAGCACCGGAGCAGATTAAAACATTGTGTGGTCATTGAAATCAGCACCATTGTCTGAATTTGAGAACCTCTCAAAAAGCATGGTTACTCTGCATAAGTCTAAACAAACATTTTATTAACTCCTTACCTGTACAGGTGTGGATGGATGCGGGAACTCAGGTGTTCTTTTCCTACTCCATCGGTTTGGGATCGCTCATCGCTCTGGGCAGCTACAACAAGTTCAACAACAACTGCCACAGGTGAAAAGATGTTCAACAATATGTTGTTAAACTTTACGACTTATAATCTGAGATCTAAAAAGGAAACGTACAATCATAGCTTCTTGAAATATGTTATCATTATACCTCAACCTTTATTGACAAAACAAAAGTACAGTGACTTTTGCATGGTGGAATAGATGTACAATTGTAGTATGTAAACCTGTCACTTGTGTGGCAGATATCTATTCTATTTGAGCACAGGGGGCAATGACAAAGACTTTGCTTGGACTATTTGAGTGTGGAATAGCTGTGCATCACCAAAGCACTTCCAGTAACCAACTGCTGCAATGATGCCTCATGTATTGTGTCTTTTATGTTGTGTTGTGTTGTACCTGTCCTTGGTGCTGAAGTAATAATCTGCTCAACCCTTGAAATATTCTATCTTTTGATTCCACATTGCCTCATAACAATAGCTACCAAGACCAATCCATTGCCAGTATCAAGGGTGTATTTTGTGTTGTACTTGTCCGTGGTGCTGAAGTAGTTATCTGCTCAACCCTTGAAATATTCTATCTTTTGATTCCACATTGTCATACTAACAATGGCTTCCAATATCAATCCGTTTCAGCATCAAGGGATATGTGCTTACCTTTACTAATATATGTACAGCAATAATCTGTATTCATATTCTCTAACCGATAGATAAGTTTCCAGTTTTTTTAATGTCATCTGTCTACAGCAACATATACAAACCATATGCTATCATATACAAATGTGGGTATAGTTATGACATCTGCACAGCTTTGAGTGCTGCTTTTTGCACAGTCTACAACATCGCGGCGCCAGTGGCACAGTGTTGGGTAACACGGTTCTTTATTTACAACCAAGACATACAATCACAGCTGACATTTCGGTGACTGCCTGTCACTTTCCTAGGGGCAATTCTGACTGGTACCATTCCACACTGCAGGCTAGGTGTTGCTGCTTACACTGCGTTTGCAAACGTTCCCAAAGTATAGTCATATATGCTGTCCCAAGTATTGTCACAAGAATGATACAATGTATAAGAATAAAGAACCTTGTTACCCAGTGATTCTACAACCTGATGGAATTATTCACGGAGGTGACACAGTGTTGTTCCTGTTGAAGCGCTAAGATTCTACACTAACTACAAACTCAACGGTCTTTTGCCCCCCTCCCCAGGGATGCCATAGTGTTCGCCTTTGTGAACACAGGCACCAGCATCCTGTCGGGTATTGTGATATTCAGCGTCCTGGGCCACATGGCCTTGCAGCAGGGTGTGTCGGTGGGCGATGTGGCTGAATCAGGTATAGTATACTGACGTCGTTTCCCGTCCACAGGGTGCAGAGTGAGTGATTTGTGTGTATCGAAAGCAGAAAACATCCCCAAAATCTCTTTTACTCTACAGGGTGCATTTTTGTAGCTGCAGTTTGGGATGTCTTCTACAACTTTCCGTCCTCAATTAACCCTTTATCATTAACATTGTCGGAGCTAACGCTAACTTCTGAGTTGGAAGTTCACTTCTGTATCTGTAGTTTCCACTGTATTTACAGCTTTTATCGTTATCCTTCTAAAAGTTTTGGTTTTCACACTAAAAATATGACCACGGCGACACACGAGGAACCAGTGGGTTTATCTTCTCAACCACTCATGGAGAAATTTGTGGAATGCAGTGGATAAATCTTTTTTTCTATACTCAAAGTCAGTGTCCTTTACAGCTCCTCGGTTGACAAGATTTAGACCCTTAGTAAGTTTATACACTTTGCACTTAGCACCACCTATTTTCAGTGTATATGGTTCACAACTTTTCCCTCTCTTTCTTACCACTCGTTATCAGCAATTCCATCATTTCAAGTGTTCCAGAAATCCAGAATTTTATGGGAATTTATTTCCAGTACTGGAATATCTAGTGGAATTGCTGAGAACATTGTATTCTTACCTATTGTTAGGGATGCTGTTGTCTTCGCTTGTGTGAACTCTGGTACCAGCATTCTGTCTGGAATCGTGATCTTCAGTTTTCTGGGTAACATGGCGCTCCAACAGGGGGTGTCCGTTGCAGATGTGGCCGAGTCAGGTAAACCTATTGTCTACTAATACTAGTACTATACTAATAAACTATCCCTGGATTTCATCTGACTTTAATCTATGCACATTTCCTACATTACCTAACATATACTAGTCTATGATAAGGACATGACGAACATGGTATATTTGAGCACAATGATAATCAAAGAATTTTGATTTTTGTGTAGTGAAGTTTTAAAGATTATAACAGTTGAAGATTATAACAGTTGAATTAGTGTGCAGATTTTGCTTGATATCGTGGAGTTAGCAGTTCTTTAACATCATTCATCACCCCAAGTTTAGAGGACCTAATATAATGATGAGAAAACTAATAATTACATATAACATTGCCTTGATTGATTTGGCTGAATAACATCAACTCTCATAAGTCTGCCAGGTAGCCTTTTACCACCACCTTGGATAACACTTTGAAGATCTACTAATGCAGCATCAGTGACGTTCATACCCAAGATATGCACATGTCAAATAGCCAGGTGTTCAAGACATTTTTGACAAGGCCTTCAAATTCATCGATTTTTTTTATGTGGCAGTCTTAAGTACCCAGCAGAATTATGAAAGTTAACATTACGACTTCCAAAATGTGAGGAAAATTCTATTAAAAAATCTTAGCTCACATTTTGTGATAGCAAGGACATTATATATCCTTGGTGATAGGGACATATTGGAGAGTAAAAAGAGAAATTATGAAGGTATACCAACCAACCAGGCTGCATGTTACACACGCTGACTTTATATTTTGAAACCAGTGATATGATTGGTTCTTTACCCTGCATGACCCAGGTCCTGGCCTGGTGTTCATCGTGTACCCGAAGGCGGTGACCCTGATGCCCCTGTCTCCTCTGTGGGCCATCCTCTTCTTCTTCATGGTGCTACTGCTAGGCTTGGACAGTGAGGTAAGATTTACGCCCTGTAGTGTCCTTACTCTCATCTGTAGTGTCTGTACCCCAATGCAAATATGACACCAACATGGCTGTTGGCAATGACCTACATTGATATGGAAATTGAGTGATTAGGATTTAGAGCCACAGCTACAGTGTCCAAGATATCTGTTTTACAGGAAATAAGCAACTCAGAATAGTTCAATACAGAATTAGATTGTACTGAGAAAAATTGTGATCTAAACTGTTGGTGGTAATGATGTTAGTGCTTATTAATAAACACTATGGAGATGCTGGGAAACAGAATGATAATACTAGTAGTTGTCGTCTTTCATTTTCAATGAATACAAACCTTTTCCTTTGCTTAGTTCTGCGGAGTGGAGGGGTTCGTGACATCGTGCCAGGATATGTACCCTCACATCCTCAGGCGTGGGCACAACAGGGAGATATTCATCGCTGTGGTCTGCTTCGTCAAGTTTCTTATTGGACTCGCTTTCTGCACCCAGGTAAGCAGCTTCTTTTCACTACATGTTACTTTAAACTAATTTCTTGGTTAGATGTTAGCCTGGCCCTGGTATCTATCCTATATGCCAGCATTGTTCCCATAGAAATGTCTGGACCTTACATCTTGCATTGTTTCAGGTATGGAATATTTCACAGAAGCAGTGTAATGGAGATCAAAGCTTTCAATGACAAGTACTTTTGGTTGTTTGAACCCCGTTGCCATGCCGTGACCAGGTTCGTGTGACTCAGAGCCAATCAGACCTCTTGTCTGTATCTTAGGGGAATATTCATCCAATCGTTTCTGTGTGTCTGAGCTATTTGGCAAGATATTCAATCAAAGGAGCAATCCGGAGCTAGAACAAAATGGATACCAGGCTGAGGATTTTAAATGTATTGGGCCGGCTACATTCTTAAAATTTTAAAACGTCATAATATGTATTTTGTACAATTTGTTAGGCTGCCAAGACATTTACTAACATAATTCCACCAGGGTACGTAATTCCGTCACCCTGAAAAGATAAGTTCAAACCGAGAGATCTCTCAAACCCTCTGTTTTTCAAGTTGGCGGATTTATGTAACCGAGTGGATTAAAGCAGGTAACATACGAAAATCTAATTGAAATTGGTGTTCTAACCCATTTCTCCATCTCCCCCCTGCGTAGGGTGGGATGTACGTTTTCCAGCTGTTTGATAACTACTCAGCCAGTGGAATGACCTTGCTGTGGGTGACCTTCTTCCAGGCCATCTGTATCGGCTGGTTCTACGGACTGGGTGATCGTGTCGGCTGGAACTTTGGTATGACACCATTTATTGCGATGTCAGTAGTCTAGATAACAACTGTGTGTTTGTGTTGTATCGCAGTGATTAATGAAAACAAGTAATAATGAAGGATTATCAACTTTTAAATACACACATATTACATGTCAAACAAATTACATGTACTCACTCTTGACACACAAAACAAACTTGACACACACCACACACAGAGACAAACACATGCACACACATGTACACATACACACACACACTCACATACACACACACACACGCACACACATGTGCACTAGCACACACACATACAGAATTAACTTAAGACAAACTTATCTACAATACTGAAAATATCTATAGGATGGACCTTAATTTCCATTTTCACACAATACTGACAGCAACTATCCTGTTCAATGCCTTTTCTTTAATTGTGATTGGTTCAACACACCTTGAAATATCTTGATATGTTGCTGCAGGCAGCACAAAGTTCTATTGGGACATCAAAAGCATGATTGGTTTCCGGCCTGTCCTGTGGATCAAGATCTGCTGGATGGTGGTCACCCCCATCATGACCATGGTGAGTGACAGTTCAGTTTTAATCTTTTTACTCTATTATTATTATAATAATAATAATAATAATAATGATGATAATGGTTATTGGTCAGAAATTACCCGTGCAATGGCAGCCAGTGCTGAATTACTGCAGGGTTTACAATCACATAATACAAAACAGATTCATATTTTGCTCCACACTTGCACTTTGTGGAACTGTCGCAAAGGTCTGGGCGTGGTCTCACTGTGTGTCATTAAGGTGTGACTCACTGTGTGTGAGTCTGCCATCTTGAATTCAGTTCTGGTTTGATTCCATTAAAGTCTGTTAACAGTGTTCTGCACTAACGGCGTTAGAGTTCCTCTTTTGTTTTTCCTATTTGGCATGTTGGCAGCGATGGGATTCTTGGACCCGATATCTTAATTCAAAGCTGCAAATCTCGTATGGAACCACACTTAACCAACTGTGATGGCGTACATTCGTTCACAATTTCTCCACATTACATTCTCTATATCATTGTTTAGGGCCTGATAGGGAAAAATTTTATGCAATAGTTATAGAATATATCATTTAAATCCGTATGAAAGCATAACAGACCTGCTGTGTGTAACAAAAAGGGACCAAAGCATTAAGTCATACACACAGTCATGCACAATGTACATTTCTAGGATTCTAATATATGCTATATTACACAGGGTATCTTCATCTTCTCGCTGGTGAAGTACCAAAGGCCGACGTACAACAACACGTATCAGTACCCTCCGTGGGGCGAGGCGATAGGCTGGCTCATGGCGCTGGCCTCCATGCTCATGATCCCCGCAGGATTCGTCTACAAGATCCTGACAACAAAAGGAACCTTTTCCGAGGTACGTACCAAGGAGATACTCTCCAAGCAGATGTAAGGATCTGGCTCTGTTTTTGCCCGTCATTTAGAAAATGCTGCTGAATACTAGAAAGATGTTACTAATTGTTGCCAAAACAGGCATAAAACACTGAGACTGAGATGGATCCTTACATCTCCGGATGCCTAAAGTCAGCATAACTGAAGAACGTCTAGATGGATTGTAATGATATTTGGTATGTGGGTTGGTGTTAGGAGAACAAAGGTCAAGGTCGATTTTGGGTATGTGTCAATGGAACTGCATTTGGCGTTTTTGTGAAAATCTTCCAAGGAGAATAACTGAAGAAAGGAACGACAGATTTTCATGTTATTTTTTGTTAAATGGATGTTTCTGTGAAAACTGCCATAATTACATCCTTGCATTACATCTCTCTTCATTAAAAAATGATTATTCATCCCTGTGCAGAGAATACACACTCTTCTGACTCCCATCTACACAAAGCGGAAAGGAGATAATGGTGATGTGGGAGAGGATGCCAATGCGATTGCCATGGTAGATGGACCGAAAACAGACCACAACATGCTCTGATGCGTGAAAACTTGCCCTTGATTTGATTTGATTTGAAAAGTCGCCTTTTCACTGACTACTTGGCAACCCATGCCATCCCGAGGTTCTTAAAACACGCATTATATTTGCCGGTTTACTTGCAGATCTTAACAGGTTGAACATCACCCTTGTAAAACGTTTGTTCAAATTATTGAAGGGTTTTGAACTTTTTTTGTTACCATTTTTTAATGCATGGCAAATGAAAGTATGAAATGATTTTACTTTACTACTGATTAGGACCACCCTGGGATGTAACATTGAGTATTTTCTAACTATCAACCAAACAATCAAAGTTCAAGTCACATACTTTCGGGTAGTCAAGATACTTGTCAAGCCCATGCCATGGTAATCTTACCCCATTCATTTACCTGGGGAATGCAATAAATGACTTCTTAGGTCTGCCAATATAAATCGTTCACATGATTTTGATATCATCTTGACACACCATAAAAGAATTTCAGTGTTCATTCTACCCGTCATGAAATAGAATTTGATATCGGTTTATGAACTGTATTTTTCTGTGGACCTGTTGTACGGAATATTGTAAATGTTATGGTACGAGACTTGCCATTGATGATGTGCTGTGGTGTTAGAATTTACTGTAGAATTGATTAGTTTTTTTCAAGAAAATGCCAGAGTGTATGATTCTTTGGCATTCTTTGTGATGATAGAACTTCAGAAGGTTTTGAAGTTAAACCTACATAGTGTGGAGGGGGGTCTAACATATCTGTACTAAGTTAAAAGAATGTTTATGCTACAGTAAACATTGCTTGTGAATATTTTGGATGTAGGTAGACTACTGCGTAGGCCCCCTGGGTGGCTGGTGGTTTTCTATGACTTTCAACCTCTTAAGCCATTGATACAAAACTGCCAGCCAACCAGAAGGTCTGTGAATTAGGCTAGGATATAGGCAGCTTTGCAATTTAGCAGTGGTGTCCATACGCACAGAAATTATAAGGCTTTTGGAGCTGAAGTCAAGCTGCTAAGTTTTTTGCTTGCTGTATGCATGGGTATTGCAGGTTCTTCTACGCATACTTTTTTCTCACTTTTCAAGGACAAAATGTTTTTGCGAATACTTTTTTCTCACTTTTCAAAGACAAAGTGTTTGAAAGCAGGGAAAGTTGTCAATGTCTTAGGCATTCTTCTACCGTCCCCAGCCTTCTTGCAGCTCTTGACTTTCCCTTCCTTAACTTAATCCACAGCAGCTTCCCATGTATTATAATTAGTTGTGTGTGCATGTATGAAACATTGTTAAACTTTACCTAATTGACTGCCAAGGTTTGAAAATAACATTTATGATTATAATCATAGTAGTGGTAACATCTGATTGTAGATTATACAGATAACTCAAAGGTGATATTTGTAACATTGTGACAATTGTATTCTGCTGTAAATATGTCAGCCTATATATGAACTTTTGGTGAGTGAATGTAAGCGTGTGTCGGATCTATCCTATGTGTTGTTTGGTGTTTACCACTGTCATGCATGGTCCTGAACTGCTGTTTGTAAACACTTGTTGATGTTTATGTTGACATATCATAGTACACATATTGGTAAACATCTCTACCAATGCTTCATATCACAAAGAACAAAATCCAGCTGAGGTTTAGTCAAATCCAAGTATTTTTGTAAGAATCCAAAATATCAGCAGAAATTGAAATTATCATAACTTCATCATCTAACTTTAAAGGATCTATAGTGTTCTTTATAGAAAGAATGGTAGGAATGGATTCCATTCGACTCTCTCAGTCACTGTACATTAATATTATATTATATGGTACATTTGGTGTGGTGTGATTTGGATAAGTATAGTTTCATTACAATGTAGTAGAATATCTAAAAGTCGTGTGAGGTGATCTTGATAGTATGTCAGTTTTTAATCTTAGATGGGTAATTTCGGATCAGTGAATAAAGATGGATACCTAACCCTAAAACTGCCTCCTTTTTTGGCGACGCCTCAGGGGCGAGCCTAATAGTATACTTTACGCCCGTTCTGTAAGAATTCCCAGAATTGTTTAGGCATGTCTGGAATGTGTTGAGTATTCCCTGGGGAATTTGTTTTGAAGTTACCTTTCCCCTGTCTCCCTGTGTTAATTTTGAAAGTAGCACATATGGTAAACAGTTTAATTTGGCAATTTAATCACAGTATTTGTTTGTCATGTATTTGTCAAAAGGTATATGTGTGAAGTAAAGGGATAGTTATGTCTGTTGATCTACTAGTATTTTAGCTATATCTTTCGCCAGGGCTTGTTGCAATGATCTGAATATTTTTAAAGAAGCCTTTTTTACAAGAACGAATAATACGTTACATTCTGATAAGATACAACTGGAAATAGAAATATCAAAACTTTATGTTTTAAATAAGTTGTATTTTGTTTGAAATAAGAACAAACTGAACACAATAATCCTTTGAATTTTATTATATATGATTTCAAATATTGAATGATTCAGTTGTAAGCCGCTCATATGTCTTCAGGTTAGGGACTATTTAAATCGCCAACGTTGGAAAAGAAACAGACAATCACATTGTGTTTTTTGTCTCTTTTACTTTATTAACATGGTAAGAGAAAATAAGATAGTTAATAAAGCAATGTTATGGAAGATACATTTCCATGTTGTACATTAAAGTAAAATATTTGTACAAGTAGCAAATCGTTTACTTGGCCATTCATGCCACAGAAATTCTGGAACTATAGACTGAATGTCAAGCCTAACTAGATTGATCCCCACGATTGTTGGTTAGGTGATACACAGCATTTGAAAGCTGCTGTTACTGCCGTTCAAGTTCAACTCTTTCTGATGACTGTTGTCTTTATTGTCATGCAGAGCTGAAAGAAACAATGTTAACAGGCTCGATCACCTCCTTCCATGACAACCATAATCAACATGTAAACATGTATGGATGTCTATCAGTTTTATTTAGATGATTGAAATGTCATGCCCTATCATACAATGTACAATCTAATTGATTAAACCAACGCACCACCCATCCCTCTTCCCCAACTCCAAACCAAACATGGGTTTGGTCTGGTTTTCAAGTACCTGGTCAAAATACTTGGGCATTCCAAGTTCAGTTTTTAAACCAACCATCTCAATTCAGTATGAGTATAATGACTATGTAATATGTGGGCTTGCTATGATGCATATGGAAACTGAAACTTAACATGCAAGAACTTTAATTTGGAGGGGGTAGACAAGGCTTGTACAGGTGTTTTGTATCCCTCTCCATTCATCGTAATCGAAAAAAAAACAAGGAAAGAAAGAAAAGGAAATGAATGTTACTAACCATGTTGTCCAGGCAAACTGTTTGAACAGCCTCCATGTAACTTGTCCTCCTGATTGGTCGCCCGGTTTGGCTGCTCCAGCCTTCCTCAATCCTCCTATCCTTATTATCTCGTAACTCCTGAAAAAGCAAGCTGATGAATAACTCACAACTTTGGTTGTACAGAAGTTTCGTACATGACATGCAACTATTTTTTGGAAGTCAGAACGTGTTAGGGATTAATATTCCTATGATGTTCGGTGGAAAATGGAAGATGACATATATCTTATGCTTTCTATGGTTACGTTGTTCAACCCTACACTTGAAAGCATTTCAGATCCAAAATCTAAACACGTCCGTAACTGGACATGTAGAAAATTCATTTTTCTTCTAGAAGTTTCTCATTATACATGGGCATGGTCCTCTCCACAAATAAATAAACAAAACTCCTGCAACTTTAACTTAAATCGATGCACATTAATGGGTAACTGAACTGTTCGGAAAATCTGTAACTCACCGGTGAGGGATATTTGTGTCGGCTGAGCTTAACAGGATATTTGTGACTTTGTAAGTTTCCAAGAAACATTTCCATGTCGAAAAGATAAGGTACTTATCATCTCTCTTTCAAACTGTACTTATAAGTTTGCACAAATCAAAATCCGTAAAATCTAAACGAGCTCATTGTGAGGTATATGGGGGAGGGCAGGGGTGCTACAATTCAAATCAGTTTTCCATCACGCAGTGTGAAGACATATAGAAGACTTGTCGTTTGTAACCACTATGTTGGACAATAGAATTAATGTAGACCACGAAATAACGTAGTGATCAAGCATAGAAACGGCAAGTTCTATGTGTATAGAAAAATATGCGCCGTACAACAGGTTTAGACCTAGAACTTCACTAACCTTCAGACCGCTATCTGACTCTCTGACGGAAGGTGTGGGCGCCTTCCTGGCCTTTTCCTTGGCTCCGGACGGGTTGAGGTCGACGCAGCGTTTTGAACAATGGATCAAACTTCTGATGGTCAAATGGTCATATGGCGTCCTAAAAGCGCGATTAATTAATCTACTGTCGTTTGCCCTGCCCTGGTTCCGCCTTACCGTGGTTGGTTGGTCGGTGGTTGGCTACGCCTTACTGTCGTTCACGCCCAGCTGTCGGTGGTTAGTTGCGCACTGCTGTCGTTCACGCCCAGCTGTCGGTGATTGGTTGCGCACTGCTGTCGTTCACGCCCAGCTATCGGTGATTGGTTGCGCTCTGCTGTGGGCATTCTAGAAAGCCACACCCTGAGATCCGGAGGGACTGATACTAAAATTCCACCAGCTGGATGCCAGATGTCAACACAAAGACTTGATGTTATTTATAAATCCTTTGTTCACCCTCTCCTTGAATATGGTGACATTATAATGTTATATGGCATGGGTGTACTTTATGTGATTCCCAATGATTAGAACGAGTCCGAATATGTATACGAATACGAATGCGCTCTTGTACTTTCAGGGGCTGTATAGGGGTCTTCGTATTCTTCGCTCCTTGCTGAACTAGGTCGGGAAAACTTTCGGATCGTCGTCATGTTCACCCGCTGATCATGTTCTACAAAACTGTTCATAGCCATACTCGCCAGTAATACTGAAATTTTGGCTTGACCCAGTCATATTGTAGTTAGCAAACGTTCCAAAACTTAGTATTACTTGGTTTATATATTGATTGTTTATTGTATATATTGCTTGTTTGTATCGAACTACCCAAATGCTGTATCTTCAGATGTGATGTTGGATATTAGCTACGTATACTTGCTAGAGTGGATCACCTCGGTATCCTGTGTATTCTTCCGCCGATTAATAAATGAATAAAAACACACACAAATACCGACCCTTCAGCTATAACCTTCACCAGGGAGGGAAACACATGTTCCGCCTTTTAACTGATGGTCTAACTGAGCGGGTCTTTAGTAATTTTCCTTAAGGGCATGTTGGCATTGACACGACAAACTAACTGGCCAGTGCAGGTACTGGGAGCAGTCTGGCATCTAGGCTGTATAGGAATGATTGCTTTGTTCATCCCTCAACCTATTTTTGTTGTGTTTCTTTGCGTCCGGTATGCATCTGTGTTTCCACATATACTAGTACAGACGAAGCCACTTAATTGCACCTCGGATAAACGCACACTCCATTTAATTGCACCAAATCCCCAAATCCCAAACCGGTTCCCATTCACTGCATTGTTAGTGACTCCGCATATCTGCACGCTCCTTCACAGCGTCGTAATAAATTGACTTGTTCCACTGAATATGCGGGTGCGAGTCTTTTATGCAATTCACTTTTTGGCCGCATGAGGGCTACTATAGCGGTTTGTTCGCAAAGACAGCCATGGGACAGAGAGCGTATTTTTGGTGCGCGAAGCATGCTGGGAGGACGGTAGTATCCTGGGGACGTGAATGTATGTGTGGATCTGCGGAGAAGGCCAAACTCGCTACCGTAGCAAACTCCCTTCCGTGACATAACTCCCCTCTCGGCAATCTAGAAGGGTAATCTAACACCCTCGCAGCGCCACCAAATTAGGTACATTTTAAAGTTCCCTTTGATATAACGTATCACCATTGTGGCAACATTTTACCCCCGAAATAGTAAACTTTCGTCTTGTTTTCGCCTCGGTAACTGTAGAAAATACTAGCTAACTAGTGTACAGTCACACGTTGTATAGAGACGCACACAAGAGTCACACAACTTACGATTTGCTAAGGTAATTGAGACAAACACAAAACAAAACAAAATGACAGCCGTGGATTCCATATAGTTTTATTTTGTGTATTGGTTGAGCCCACGATCTAAACCTATGGCTTCTTCGCGGCGCTGGGTACGAGCGTGGCATATCTGTACCACGCATTGTCACCAATGCCGGATAACTGCACCAAATTTTTTTTAAAATCCTCCACAAGTTGACTTAAAAATCGGCAAACGCTGTACAAATGAGCCGATACTTGCCGGTGTAAAGGCACAATACTGCCAATATGTTATGAGTAACAAAAGAAGGCGGTCTCCATTGACAGTCACGTTGATAGGAATCGTATGGGAGGTCCCGGGTGGGTCACAGGGCGTGTAGGAACCATTAAGAGACGCACGCCTACCAAAGGCGGCATTACGCTGTACTCAATAAAGATTGGTCTCTACCTGTACACTGTCTTATTACTGTGAATGCATTCAAGTTCGCGGGGATTTGATTTCGCATTAAGGATGACATGGGGTGTTGTCGGTGGATCGAGGTTCGCGGCAGCGCTATAGTCACATACTGCTGTAATTATGAAAGACCGGCGTCTTTACGTCACATTCAGTCGGAAACCGTACAGCGAGTCAGCAAAACCTACAAACACGTAGGAAGACATAGCAGTCGCTTTTGGCGGTGCGGTGCTGACATGATCATCTGTCACATTCTTTTATGGCAGAGCTGAATCCGCGTCGTAGAAACTTCCTGCATTCACCAGAACGAGGTAAACGCGGATTCGGCTCTGCTATAAGGAGAATGATCTGTCACTGATCTAAGTCATCTAACCATATCTACCCACTGGGTACATTGTACAACTCACTACCATGGTGTCGACAGTCTAATTTGTCCAAACATTAGAGGGGGCACTGCTCTGGGCTCACCCGTAATCAGTAACCAAGTCTTAGGTTCAGTTCCTAGTTTCATGATCTTTCATGGCGGTACATGATTTACGTAAATCGACAACTGTGCTCTACGTTATGTAACACAGAAACTGTTATCCCATGACGATGTTTCAGAATGCCTCCCCTGTAACGTTACGTGTGTTGTAAATTAATGCGGTAGATCGCATGGAAAATGAAAGAATGCAAAATCAAAACAGGTCAGTCGTAGTCATTTCTTTATTTTCAGCAAAGGGTCATGTTTTCGTTGTGCTAGTGTTTCTGACTAACAATACACAACCACCCCCCCCCCCCCCGCCCATGATGGTGCGGTCCAGCTGGGCATTTCGCATAATTGCACCAGCCGCATAATTGCACCAAAAACGCTGACAAATGGGTGGTGCAGTTAAGCGGATTCTACTGTATATAATTTGGCCGGCATAACTCAAGACGTGCAAGAAGCTACGGATAAAGCACGTTGAAATCACTATCTCCATGAATAATGGAATGATAGTTGTTGGCCTGTCTGTTGGTTTGTGTTTCTATCATACACATAAGAAATATAGCTGCATAAAACCCCAAAAAATTGGGTCTTTAAGTGTTTGTTGAGAAGAAAACCGACCAAAGAAAACAACGTTAACATCGCTGTCGTCTGGCGACGTTGTTTTCCCGCCATTTTTTTTTGGGCCGCAATGGTGGCGGAACCATTAACGCACAGATTTGTAACGCTCTAACATGTGATTGGTACCGTCTATGAAAAGGAAACTGTATATAGAGATGGCGAAGATATTTCCCAATAAGTTGACGTAAGCGGTGTCGTTTTTTCGTAATGATTTTGCAAGTCGGGTCGCATGCAAGACGTACGTCGGGCCGCGCGCACAGTGCGTAGTAGCCTATTTCCCGTGAAAAAATGAGCTGGGATGCGCTGGACATAGCCCTTCTCACATGACGTGAGAAGTGCACACAGTCAAACATTTTCCGGTCAAAAGAAAGCTAGAATATAGCAGACTTCAAGCCTTATTTACATTTCCCTAACTTCATCACCAACTTCCAAAGAGAGCAAAATAACCAAAGCGTGCTAAGTTAGGTACACTATCTGGCGTAGCACTAAATCAGAAGGTACATTCGTGAAAATGTCTCACTGCGTCTTCCGCGTGTAACGCGGAGCGTGAAGGGCCCATGCATGAACAGTATGAATACATTTCTTGTCCATGTATGTTCTTTAGATGAATGTGTTCAAAATACATTCATTAAAACATGACCATTCTCTGGCAACCAGCAATGGAGCGCCGTGAGTTCGAGTGCGTAAAAAAAACGTGACATGTTAGGGCACCCCCCGTTGATATATACTCACTGTAAATCTCGTCATTGTCGAAAACAGGCCCAAAAGGCCCAACACATGTAACTGATACAGAGTCCAGCATCATGGAAAAACAAAGTTTATAGTACTGATAAAAATCTACCACTCAATTATCACGACCATATACCAAGTCCATGTCACAGGATGTTCGACAATCTAATCTATTATTTAAAGTGCACACGTATAGTATCAAACCACGCCACCAACATTTATCAATAGCAAACCTTACACCGTCGCCATGGCAATGCTTTTTCATTGCCAATCTTATTTTTATTTTCCTCGGGATTGTAACATTCACTTTATTGTGTCAACAGTGAGGATATACAGTACACTGCAGTTGCAAAATATCTAAAGTTTGCTATCTAGAGTCCTACATACATTGGGTGACATATAGTTATTGCTTGATTGAGCTACTGTGCAACTCGTGATGTAGCCTCCTTTGCAGACTTCTTGAGCGGTGGCGTGTATTTTTTGCGGAGCGCTGATTTCGGATTTCGGACGCTTCCTTTGCTCGTCATGGCGATTAAGATGCTTCCTTTGCTACTATCCCCAGGTGTCCTTGAGTAACCTTGACCTTGTTCTTCAATTCACCTCAGTCAGGGTTAAGATGAATGCGATTAGACTTTATATTGAACTTACAATATCTCTCCGTGACATGTAGAGTTAGATTCCTCCATACAAAAGCAGTTTCTAGTGTGCGGTACGTTTAAGGTTTCACGTGATGTAACGTTAGAGTAAATGAACGACCTTGGTGTATTTCCTATAGCTTCAGTACGAACGCGCCCTTGTCAAATACGTAATTAAAACATGCAAGCCTATGGGGTGAAAAAAACTCATGAATGAGATCATAAGGTGCGGTGCGACTTTGATCGATCGGCACTGGTGTTTTTACAAAACACCTGTCCCTGGGCCTCACCTAGTTGACATTTCTCCGTGACAAAATTTACGTCTGCCCGGTTTCTGGAATGTGTGGCTATCAATCTTCGAGTCTGACTAGGCGTATCAGATCGCAGAGGTTGAAACTTTGGGGCCCAAACCAGCACCACTTCCGAGTGAACCTAAAAGCTACATGTCCATAGCATATTCTATTAGAACGTGAGATACCAAAACAGGATTTTCCGCTGCAGTACCAGGGAAAATCGCTCGGGTCTATGGCCGAGCCTTAATTTTCTTGACACCCACCCACATACAAAATCACAAGAATTCATCAATATTTCTAGTCTTCTTGCTAGCTGTTAAATCACAAACAAACGAAACCATAAACTAATACCATACGCACACTACCGAAAACACATCCCTTTTCACACCGACTTGATTACTTTATACGGATGACAACCGCGCGCGTATCTCCTTTCGGCCGTTTAAAAAAGGTTTACGACTATACTGTAGTAACTATACTGCAACATGTGTAAATCGTACAAAGAAGCTACAAGATGAGACAATATACGCTAAAAGTTGCACACACAAAAAAACACAAAAAGGATACTAATGTCGTAGAAATCCTTTTCTCCCATCGACATTTTTGCCATGTGAAAACGGTATTTCGAGCCCAGATTTAAGTCTTCCATATCAACCATCCTGATCACTTAGATTTCATAATGAAGGGAACTGTTTGCCCAACTTTTCTTTCGCAAACTCGCATTAGTTTTTGAGTCTACAAAGGATGTCAAATAATCAGATCAGTAAAAAGCACGATGATAACCTAAAGGTTCCGCGAACCTCCGCTAGGTCAATATGCTGACAAGCACCGGTCCATTCGTCTTGTCTCGTGTTGAGATGTAAACCAGATACAGCAAACTTTGATAAGGAATCAGAGCCCGCCCTCCTACGAACCAGGAATAAACTAGTCCAAAGTTTGACGTCTCTCGTTGAACAGTTGCCATGTTAAAAAGTTTTCAGGACAGGCCTACATGTATGTACCATCCAGTAGTAGACACTGGTCAGCAAGCGAAAAGATTGAACCTTCGGTTACTTCGCTTCGGAGGATGGTACCCAGGCTACTGGAACATTATACACTGAACCGTGCTTCGGGGGTGGACAGCTAAGGGTGGCTTGACAATTCCCTAAAGGGACACGAACTTTGAACGAACTTTGGCTGTTGGCATCAATTGAATTGGACGACGGGTTGATTAATGGGGAATGTAACGTAGTATGACATTGTTTATCCGCAAGATTGTGCTTCACACATAACGTTATGTCATTCCTATATGGGAAATTAGTCGACTGGTTAGAATGATTCACCAGCCATGTCCAAGTGACTAGTAAATAGATAAAATAAATAAATTCACCCTAAGAGAGTTAGGGCTAAATATTGAAGTGAGCGTAACTCCAGGAATTGGGGAATAAACGTTGGAGAAACCCGCGTAGTTTTTCAGAAATTTCGAGGCTTCGGTAACTTTATAGGAGACTTAAATGCGTGAACGCAAGGAAGACATCTAACATACAGGTGTCCTTATCGAGTGTAGCTGTGTAGTGCAGAACAATCCACAACCCGGGCCTAAGCGTCCTCTTCTCGTATCGTCACAGCAGCGACAGCCTTGCAGGTTATGAGCAGTCATGAACGTTTTACAATGCTCTATAGCTAGAGTCGGGGTCTTCTCAGGGTGGGGTCTTCTTTGACATTAGTTAGGCAAGATTTTCTGGAATCTCCAAGAAGAAGAAAGGATCTACTTTGCAGAGGTCAGTCTCTGTTTTTTAAAAGTCCTCCTATAGTGTGAAATATGTTAGTATTGAACGCTAATGGAGATCTTAATAAACAAACTAACAAACAAACTAACCTACTTGTTCTATGCCTGTCTTTGCAACATTGGTACTAATGCTCTAGTATTGTGTTTGTAACCATTCGCCCCCTCCAACTAGCGAACTTTAAAAAAATAAAAATAAAACAGGCGTAAAACACAAAAAAAATGAGCCGGATCCTTACATCTGCTTGGAGATTTAGAGGAGTTGACCTGAGTCGCCCCTGGACCATGGAACAGTGTGACTTCCATATGTCCTGCACCACATTTCAGTGGTAGTGGGCGTGATTCGCCTAGTCTGGTAACCAAACCTATTTTAGCTCCCGAGTCTCTTCTGTCCTCTCATAGCAAATAGCTGAGAGGACAGGATAGACTCGGGAGCTATAATAGGTTTGGATACCCAAGGAGGTTTTATATATAAAACCTCCTTGGGATACCAGACTATGATTCACCTTCCCCGACCGTTACCTTGTCCCATCCTTATCCTGACGGCCGGGGACTCTATAAAGCACCAGCTTCCTCCATCCTTCCCTGTCCTTCGCCCTCTTGTCTGCAGTCTGCCAGTGACCAGCCTGTCCAGTCCCTGGTGGCGTGGCCTCTGTCAGGGAGCCAGCCGTAAGAAATCGCGGCCGATACTACAAACGTCCTTGTTCTATGCCTGCCTTTGCAATATTGGTACTATTTCCTGGTGCTCTAGTATTGTGTTTCTGACCATTCGACTCCTCCATTGAACTAGCGAGCCGCGACCGACACCTCTGCTTGGAGAATAACCTTCCTCTGCTTCCGGTGCCACGGATCTTCCCTTGAAGGTGGGTTGAGATGTTCTGAGCGTGATTAGTGATCTCATCAACTTCTTGGAAAGTCTTGACCACAACCATATAAGGAAGTTCTCGTCACTTTGATGTCACGGAATATAAATTTCGCTCAGGCAACAGGAAGTGACTCAAGGCGGACAAAGAAAGGACCCCCCCCCCCCACTGAACTGTACATTGATGGATAAAACCTCCTTGGATGGACCAAGGATGGATGGACCAAGGAGTGCATGACATTATATATTATGCCTTTGGATGGACCAAGGAGGTCAGTTCTTCCTTGGAACCACACCGTGATAAACACTGTAGACCGACTGGCCGAGGCAGAATCCACTTTGGAAAGGAGCGGTTTTCCGAGGGGTGTACTGTACGTGTAGGACGAATAGCCGTTGAAGAACAGCCTGAAGAGAACAGCGTCATATCGCACGATCTCACAAGTAAGCCGATGCTGATTCATAGTTGACATGCATGTACGCGTGATGTTGGTGTTATTTTCTCTATTGGCTATGTAGTATATGGTCTCTGTAGCAGAGAGAGAGAGAGAGAGAGAGAGAGAGAGAGAGAGAGAGAGAGAGAGAGAGAGAGAGAGAGAGCTGTGTATTGTCAGGGTATGTTTTACACAGTCTATACAAGGCTCCAGAGGTGGTTGGAAAGACTACTTGGCCAAATAGAGAGTTTGCCACCTGTACGAACTGTCAGACTAGCTCCTCTGTCATGTTATCTGTCTATTTGGCCAATTTTTACTCTCTCCAGCCACCTCTGGAGCCTGGTAGAGGCTATGTTCTGTATATTCAAAACGAGAGAACACTGACGGTATTGTGCAAAATCCTTGCTCTGATTTCCACTGTTACCACGTCGGGCCCAAGGGTTTTGTAATGGAAACGACTTCTTGCATACCAAAGGTCCCGAATGAGTTGCACTGGAACTCTTACGGTTGTCAAGTAGATTTCGGTGCACAATGAGAAAACAATCAACTGTACATATTCAAACGTTAGTGCAAGGAGGTTTGATGAATTAATCTGATTTTAAACCTTCTTGGTTAGTGCAATGTCCGTGGTTATGTAATAGGCTCGCTCGAATACAAGGCCATCCGAATCACGAGTAGAAGATTCAAACATCACCCTAGCCTAGCCTCCGTTGCAGACTCATTCCGGCCGTTTCCTTTTTCAAGATTATGACTCTTTTCTCTCCCCGCCCCCCTTTTTTCTCGTCGAGAAGATGCCTACGATAGCCTGAGTACCAGCCTCCGTAGTGACCGCTGGCTAAAAAAAATCGCTTGCTACTAAACGTCTAAAGCCTCCGTAGTGACCGCTGGCTAAAAAAAATCGTGCTTAGATTTTTTTGAGCCAGCGGTCACTACGGAGGCTTGTACTCAGGCTAGAAGGAGCAGCGATGAGAAGAAGAAATGTGATAAGAAAACGGTTAGTTGGAAAAGAAAATAGCCAGAAGGAGTCTGCAACGGAGGCTAAGTCTAGCCGAGATTGTAGCTTGCGTAACGTTTATAGGGCGTTATGTAACGTACGTCAATTGTAACGTTATGTAACCAAGGAGGTTCTATATGTATATCTAAGTTCTAGTGGTTTCTTCTCTCTTTTTAGAACACATGGCGACATAATTACATACTCCGTCCATTACATAAACATTTGTGCATGACATCAGGTATTTAAAAGTACCCTGCTTTGATACTGTCTTACATCTCTTGTCAAGCTGAATTGATTTGAACCGAGTCTGACGCTCGTTTTCATACAATATACAGTCTAGTAAGAAATGCATTTCAACTTCCATATCCACACTGTTCATCATACAGTATCTAATCTGAATATCGCAGACCCTGAATGATAGGAAATTCTTTTCACCTTATATTTTCTTTCAGAAAATGCCATAAAATGCCCCTAAAATGCCCTCCGGTCCGGCTTCTTGGAAATGCATTTTTTTCTTTTTATTCTGACAGCTGGCGAGATGACACGCAAAGGAAGAATTTAAGGAACGCTTTCATTGTGCTTTAATGACTCAAACCACCATGGACTCCAGCCGCTAATCTCCAAGCAGATCCACGCCGGGCGCGAAAATCGTAGTATGCTAGCCAGAGAAGGTCCAGTCAGCCAGAGAGGGTTCAGGCGCGAAAATCGTAGTATGCTAGCCAGAGAAGGTCCAGTCAGCCAGAGAGGGTTCATCAGCCCGCCGGATATATAATGTCCTTGCATTAGCAATAACATCACTTATCTTGCCATCTTGTCCAACCAACATAACGTCCAATAAATCAAGTGTTATGAATGAGTTAATGTTGTTATCGTGGTAGTTGGAATGTGTTAGATCTAACACTGCGATGTTACACGCCTAATCTTGTCTCGTCTTACCGCCGGGGATAATCAATACTCATATACTGTCCAAACGTGTGGCTATTTTTCCCTCGTCCTGTGGTTACAAGTCAACAAATAAAAATAAACGCTACACATCTAATTGTCGTTCAAACATCAACAACGAGTTATGAAAGTGAGGAACATGTAACTAAAACAGCTTTTATCGATATTTTTTTCTTTACAATTACTCGGTCAACGTCATGAAAGTTAGATACACGAGCTTGAACTTGCTGCTGAACAACAAATTGCTAACCAATCAAATGGCACGAACAAATGCAAACTAGCACATAAGGCGGAAGCTGATTGGTCAAATGTGAAGAATAGGCGTCAAAGGTTATGAAAAGGCGGGAAAACCCCTGACAGGATCAGACGACAGCTAACTGCTCCCAGATAGAGTCGCACAGGCGGCTCGGTGTGAAGACTGTCTGCTTGCCGCCCCGAGCCCTGTACTGTGTGCGACCCCAGCACCAAATGGTCCTCAAGGTTCGTAGCATTCAGGTGAGCCAACGCTGTCTGCATGATATCGCTTTGGACGTTACAATCTGACGTTGTCTGACACTTTGTTATGATGATTTCATACGGCCGTTCTAGGCTGTTCTCGGAGGCCCCGATTTGAGTAGGGGCCATGCCGGACTGTCAACAACATTTTCTGTCACGCTTTCATTCACATGCTATGTAAACATGTATTTCTGTGTTTGCCTTACGCCTTGACTTGTCTCAGTTCCTCACCACTGCCGCTGAATACGAAATACCACCGTCGGCACGCTGTGTGTAGAGGTAAAATTCGTCGGTGCCAGGGCAGCAAGTTCAGGGCAGTGCCTTAGAGGGGCGAATCCGGTGTGGAGTTACTGTGCCCCGGGGGAATATGTGGCAACTTGCTTTCACACTTTCAAACACGAGGAACTGAAGCTGGTGTGGTCACAGACGAAGCTGGTGGCCACGCTACTTACTAGTAACAATATTACAATCGCAGACACCCATGTAACATGGGCGTCTGCGATTGTTTTTACACGTTCCAACAAGCATAGCCGCTCTTCCACTGGCATGACTGTAGAATCTAACTAACGTTTAGTAACGTTGGTAGTAAAAAGAAAGCGCAAGTCACCGCTCTCACAGTTATGAATTTACTACTTGTGTCATCGTGTGGGGAAAAGGGAGAGATCAACTGTTTTGAATAACATGGCCACCAGCCTCTCCCAATGATTCAGAATTTGCCCGGGGAACTGTGGTGCTAGCTATTAAACAATGGCCAAGGAAACTCGACTGAAGCCATGGGAGTCTGCGCCGTCTGTGGCAAATCACCCGGCCTGGCACGGGCGTGTCCCTTGGGCATGTCCTCGGCGCGGCTGGCATCCATGTCGGCTTTATCGACAAAATCTTAAATAGAATAAAAAAGTTTTCCAAGCTCACGCCCCTGTCTCAAACAGCCTCCAGTTTATAACAAAGAGTGGCTAGGGAAACTTGACCAAATCTGGCCACCAACATCTGCTTGGGGATTTGGCTTTTCGGAAGTTCACCGACGACAACTATGGTCTCGAGTTCAAATCATACTGAGATGTCTAATTTCTCAAGATTTGAAAGTTGTGAGTTGAAGATTAAGATTGACCAAGAAGAGTGACCTTCTTGGGTTGACCATGCAGATTTTTCTTCAGGAATAGTAGGGGGGGAAGGGGAATGAGTTCACCCTGTGTGATGTTTGAATGATAAACAGTGTAACATGATAACTACTGTCAGGGTCAGTCATGGTTCAGTGTGTTCCCCCATACTTTTTCTTTCTTTGCATTAGCCCATAACCTCCTTGATTAGCCCTAGTCCTCAGCTTAGCAGCAGTCCTGTCAGTATTGAATTAATGAATGAATGAATGACCTTTATCCTGGTGACCTTTATTGTAGGTTTCTGCTCTTATTACCCATCAGGAAGCTGCTATACAGCACTGAGGTTAGCGTTATATGGTTTGCTGACTGAATGAGTGAATACACAGTTATATGCTGACTAATACCCATGGTGGCTGTATAGCAAGGGCCTGGAACCTGCCATTCTGTGCTATGTGACCTCAGAACCACAACTGCCCCAGGTGCGACCATTGAACCACTCACACAACCGGAAAGAACCCCTTTTCAACAAGTGGGGTGGGATCTTTAATGTGCTCAAGATGTGGTACTCCTCAAACACGGGACTTCCATTTAACATCCTATCTGTGGGGCATCCCCTACCTGAAGCTAGGTAATTTCGCAGTAAGGAGAAAATGGAGTATTGGCGGTAGCCCTTCAGTCACATATTGTACAACAATGGAATTACCCATGGTTCTGTTCACATGATGTGTAAACTTGTATTCCTATGTTAGCCCTGCATCTTGACTTGTCACAGTAAGTTCCTCACCACTGCCACTGAATACAAAATTTCACCATCTGTCAGTGTTAAGCTAAAGTTCGTCAGTGCAAGTGCAGAGACCAGTCGAATCCGGTGTTGAGTTACTGTGCCCCAGGTGGAAATGTGAGAACTTCCAAACACGATAGACTGAAGCTGGTGGTCATGGATGAAGCTGGTGGTCATGCTACATAACATGGGTGGCTGCGATTCTTTTTCTGCACTCACAACCATAGCCCCTCTCCCACTGGCATGGCTGAATTAGAATTTAGTAAACGAAAACATGAGTTAGGGGACACAATTGTTGTGCGTGTGATGCTTGTGTCATCATGTGGGGAAAGGGAGAGAACAACCGCTTTGAATAACATGACCACCATCCTCCCCCATGGCTGTAGTGCTAATACAGTAATAGTGGCGGAGAAAACTTGACTGAAACCATGGGAGAGTGTCTGTGCAGTTTTTGACATTATCACCTGGCCGGGCACAGGCAGGCCCCTTGGGCATGTTCTGCAGCTGGCATCCATATCAGCTTTATCTGTAGAATCTTTTTTTAAAAAGTTTTAACCTTTAGCACACTTTAGCTTTACAGTGAAGTGGTCAACCGCGAAAACCATGAACATAAAGCCACCGCAAGAATGTCAAGAATTGCAGTAGCTTGCCACAACTCAGGAAAGAAGCATGCATGACTTCTTGTACCTGTCATCCCACAATGAGTTGTTATTTTTCAGGGTTTCACTTTCAGCAGGTTTGAGTTGCAATGTGAGAAGGTAGGGACAGGATGTAGAGATATAACAACACTTCCTGGGAGTGGGACTGGGAGTAAAGTCAACCTGAAGACAATTGGGGGTCCCCTCAGCTAAGCACATACTTCACATGTCTAGATTTCTGCCCTGCAAATTCTATTACAATTTTGATGCAGAAAGAGGCCTTAATCAACACTCTTGGGAACGAAAATAGTTGCATTACCAAATTTGACCTGATATTTGATAGAGGAGTAGAAGAGCCTCCAGCCAGGAAGGAACTGAAGAATTCCAGTTTGGGCTGGTCTTTATTGATCATGTTGATCTTATCCTGAGCATTTCTTGTTGTTCTCTGAATTTTTAACATCAAAGACCCCATTCAGACTATGACTTTGAATCTGGCTAGGTTTAGATTTGGGTTAATCTTGTCAGATTGGTTGGGGATCATGACATCATAGTTGATCATAAACCTCCAGGTTTAAGGGGTCATCATGACCATGACCTGTTCCATCCTTTGTTTTGTTGGATTGAATCAGAGAAAGTTGACTTAAAAAAAAGGAGTCTAATGTTGCAACTTTTTTCTCCAGTTCCTATTCCACATCAGTAGTATCCCACAAAGCAGCACAAGTCTGATTTGATCAAAGAAATGGTTGTGATGTGCATTTCAAACATTATTCGAGCTCTTCAGACAGGCTTACTCTGTAATAAAAACAAACCACACGTTTGTTTGTTTGGACATATGTTTGTTTGGACATATGATCGTTACTGGGAAAATCCAATTTAGGTTTGCTTACATAGCAAAACAGTATTTGGCAAACACTTAATTGTAAGGAGGTGATGAACAATTTGATAAGATGTATCCAGTAATAGTATTGATTATACTGCTGCGGGGGTCCCTCACACAGGTGGGCTACAGTCGACTTGTCTTTCCATGCCAGGCGGCTCTGCCCAGCAGATCCACGCTTGTGAGGCCACACACACCGATGATGACTTTGAACAGTGTGATTGGTTGTCTACATGCAGATGAGAGGGATAATGGTTTATCATAAAATGACAACCATAGCAGCACCAGGCTGAATTGCAGTTATGTACATATTCAATATTCAAACTTGTGTTGATGTGTTGTCTTGGCTCATTTTCTATTGTTCAAGCGCTCTCACCACAGTTTAGACAATCATGGAAAAGACACACAGCCTCAAAGATTGTCTCATGACACTTCAAAACAGTCAACCACAGTTAACTATAAAACCACCCAATAAATTCTGCTATGAGATCAACAGGCCTAGGTAATTAACCAACATTAGGGGCAAAAACTTTTCACATAGTGACCTTTTCAGCCCATATTGGTGCCATGTTTGCCAAGTACATCTGCACTTTGTCCCTAGTAATGTACTGGTTTCCATGTTGAAATGGACTTGGCTGTAGTTGGTTTACACAGATCCAATTTCGAGAACAGTCCTGACATCGCTTGGGCATTGCTGGTCCAGTAAGTTGCTTGAGTAACTGTGATCTTCTGTATCTTACTACCTGGATGTCTATTACCAATCCTTGCTATTACCAACCTTCACCAAGATAGTTCTGGCATTGCACTGACTGGTGAGGATACTTTCTGTGCTTTAAGGAACAGCCTATTTGCTGTGGAACTGGGACAATAAACTTAAGTCAGATTAACATAAAGTTTTGGGCCAATGTAAATCTCAGAAGTTGATCTGTATTTTCCCCAATCTAGTGGATAAAATCTTAACATCACCCAAATTATTATTAGAAGAAGAACTTTATTGCGCAACAATTGTAGCTGGTACAATGTATGGCAACTTACGTGCATGATAATTAAGCTATTGCTAATTGTTGACAGATATAGAGAACTAATATTTATCCAAGTGTGAGGGAATAGATAATTTCGCCCTTGGTGCATGTATGTTATGTTAATGTGTACCCATTCAATGCTGATGACCTAATGAATCAGTCATTACTGGCATCAACATCAGAATAGAGGGTGTAGGTATCAATTGTCTGCCAGGTGTTCTTGAGCATTGTCTGGGTCTTTATAATTGTAGATTAAAGACAATTGTTTCTAAAATGAAAGAGATGTGGTAAAGAAGTAGTCATACTATTCAATTAGAAACTGTCTACTTGTATCTCCAATTTCAGTCTAGTTCACAGGAAGTAGAGCACCATTATAAAACAGACAATTGTCACTGTCCACACAACTGGCTTTGACCTAGGAGGTTTTGACCTACTTAAGTTTCACAGAGCAGCATTTGTTTTACCAATGGCATCATATATATATATAAAACCCCCTTGACTTCCTTGGTTTTACATTGTTGATTTAATGGAGCAAGGACTATATAATGTCCTTGAATGGAGGGAGTGTCTGAGGAGTATCTAAATACCGGAACTCTTTGTAACCTAATTGCGCCCAAACAGCTGACCTATAGAATTAAAGGTGTGGTCATCCATTGTCTGACAGGTGCTATCTGTTTTGTCTGGGTCTTTGTCAAAGAGAATTGCATCCAAGATCAAAGAGTTGTGATAGATAAGTGATAATATGGTTCAATGAGAAACTGTCTTCACTTACAGTCTGGCTCATAGAAACCTTAGTACAGTTAATGCCGACAATGGAGTCTGTTGTCCACACACCTGGCTTTGACATGTATATATTTGCATGGCAGCATTTGTTTTACCTGGTTGGTTCAATGCTGTGAGTGTCTAAATACCTGAACTCTGTGTTACCTAATTGTGCCGCGCCCGAACAGCTGCCCTGTTTGAGGTCACACCTGCCAGGTCACCTGGCCAGGTGTATCTGAAAGGAGTCACCTACGAGGCAGGCACATGATGGACATTTTTCCCCTCTTCATGCCAAATTGCATGTAGTCAGACGATTTTCCAACATTTTGGTAATTTGCATGTATGGACTTAACTTTTGCTGAAATGTTGATGTTGACATGCTGATAAACTGTTGCAAGAGGTTAGATAGCCTGCTTGGCTGTTGAAAAAGCATATAGTGCAATGGTTGTAACCCCTGCCGCATACATAATTAGTTTATATATGATAAGTAGGAGGTTGTGTGATTGGGTATGAGTAAGAATGATTGGTTAGACTGTACTATGTCGATGAAAACGTCTGCATGCATGAATGAATGAATGAATAGAGTCGTGCGCTTGGTTTGAATGCCCCAGTTGGAGTTCAAGCAGACATTGAGGTGTGTTTTATTTCTAGTTACAGTAGCTGCTGTAGTGTAATTTAGCTTAGTTATTCCCGAAGGTACTTCTGTAATAACAGCTTGTGCTAGTCAACACTTATAGGTATTTGGTGTCTTCTCTTATTCTCTGTATAAGTCTGAGAACATGGGGTCGGATAAGGTAAATGAGAAAAATAGAATAGGTAAGATTGTATTCAGTTGGTAACTTGAGTTACACAATACAGCCATGCAGGGCCACAATTTATTTGTAACCTGGCTTGGTGTGTGTTGCCTTGTATTTAACCCTACCCAAGACCCACCGATAGAGACATATACTGTAGTGTATGCTATAGATTTAGGGATTACTTTAAGCCAACAGTTTTTTCAATGTACTTTGGGTAAACTATTGATGAATTAACAGAATTGCACTTATAAAGGGTTTTCCTACAATGATGGGTGATTTGGAAATTACGTTCGAAGCCTTGGCCTTTGTGATCAACTGAAAACATCAGTCGCCTGTGAATGTGATGAGGAAATGTACAATGTGACCAGATTAACTGTTGGCAAGAGGCTAGTGTTTTCTGGAGATGCATGCAATTATCAGGACTTGTAAGTTGCAGATCGCATTCACAAATATGTATTTTTTAGAGGTAGACAATTTTTTGTCAATTCTATGCTGTCAGATTCTTGTTGTTTTATTTGTTTCCCCATTTTACCCCTCCTCCCCAATACCATCCAGTCTATTTGTAGATACATAACCATAATGTAGTTAAGTCTTCTGTATAAACTAATATTCTTGGGTCCTCCAAAAATTCAAAGTACATTTGTATTGACCAGTAAGATCCATCCTGGTCTATCCCTTCTTAGAGTGCTGACATGAGAATGAATGAAAGAGAAGAACAATAGCAGAGTGTCGACGAAGGTTAGACATACAGGTAATAAGATATGCCAAATAACAGTTACTCAAGCAAATGCATATGATTTTCCAAAATCATATCCAGTAACTGTTAGCAGAGTGATGTGCCACAGCCTGGAAATGTTATACAAACATGCCCAGACTACTTACAGAGTGCATGATTAGTTATTGCACAGATCAATCAAGTGAGGTATTTTGTTCAGTTTGAGCATGGGAGGAAATATGTAATATAACCACAGCATGGCATATTTCTCATTTTATACAACAACAGTACAAGTCTTGGATCAGATCGGCATCAGATCGTGCTACTAGAAAATAACAAACGTTTCATACTTTCCATCTGTACCGTTACCTGTTTTTGTGTTCAGACTCTCAGAGTGTATTCAGAAAAATTCTAGTATGGAAGATTGACAATGTAAACTGTCATGCTTTCTATGGTTTGATATTTAGTGTAACGTTTATGAAGGTTAGATATTTAATGTTGCTAGTATTTAGTAGCCTGAAGCCTTGTTGGCGGAGAAGCGACTGTTGGGAGCGCACCAAAACTAAGAAGGCTGGACTCAAGGCAAGGTATTCAGGAAATTACACGTCATGTGTCAGCAGTATTTGCGCTGATAAGGTTGTGCGAGCACTGACTGTGTTTATTTATCCAGACTGTAGGTGTGAGCTATGGAGGGGTACAGAGTACCACGGTGTCCACCGGGTGACTACTGCATCCCAAAGGTGAAGAGGACCGGTACTGATGGTAAGTATACTATTTATCCAAAGATGATTTGCATATAACTTTTTACGTCTTAGTTTGCAACCTAGCTTGGCTTTTCCCAAGCTGGGTGCTAAACCTATTCATCAAGTAGACAGGAAGGAAAGGGCTATGGGAATGGCCATTAGTCCAATTAGTTGGTAACTCGGAGACCCTGGTTCAAGTCCCGGGGTCAGAACACGGGGTGAGAACACCTTGGATGGGGCTGCACTGTCTTTCGGAGGGGAATAGAATGGGAGTCCCATGTTCGAGGAGATGCACATTAAAGGGGAAGGGCTAGCAACCCATCCCTGTAATAATATACCCTGCTACAGAAACACAGGCACTGCAATGGTCTGAACGAACAAATAACATTTCTGACTGTTATTGCAGGCCCCCTCACTCCAGTGCGACCAGGGTCCAGAGAGGAGCTGGACATTCTCAAGATTGTCAAAAGGAGCTTCCTGAATGAAAACTTCTCAAGTCAGTATGGGGTGAAGAAAATCTCTCTGGTTAACAATGCGGAGTTGGAAAGAGGTTTGTTTTTGTTTTGTGTATCAAAAATTTGTGCTGCACCACCAAGTTCACTTCCATTGTGCGGGATTTTCAGCATAGAATTTTCCACAATGACAATTCATCAGATAACTGGATATACTGTAAGTCTTGTTATGTTATAACTGGGACGTAAAAACGTTTGATACAGGTGTTCCGGCAATAACTTCAGTTATCACACAGGGTTCTGCTTTTATCACACAGGCTTCGATAGAATATTTAGAATGCATTTTGAGTGCGGCGGTTGCGCCGCTGTCGAAATTTTGAATGCCAGATTCAAATACACCTTGTTGTATTCTATATATGTAAATATTCTCTGTGTTTTTAAGTCCCACTTTTTTTCTTCGGTGACAACTTGCACTAGGTCACAGCACTCATAACTTGGGTAAACATTTTTTGTCTTCAATTGTGTACAATTGTAACTATTATCTGTTGTAACTGTTATCTCAACTGTTAATTTTGATTCAATATATATGCTTCTTGTTCTAACAGCTGGTTAAGATAGTCTCCATTGTGTATCATAGTATTTTTCAATTTATTTATTTCATTTTGATTAAGGCTGTTTAAACTGGCTTGCTTGGAATTTGTTTTCCTCATGGATGCCTCCTATGTCATAATTGCAAGAGACCTTGATATGTTTTTGAGCACCCATACCTCCTACAGAACTCATAATGTTGAACAATACAACAGTACCCATGTGTAATTTTTGCTGTCAACCATGGCAGGAAATTGGAAGATGAAAGAAATTCCTGAAAAAGAATTACTCAGAATATATCCTCACTATGTGCTCCCTGGCATGATCACTAATAATGGCTGTGTGGACTCATGAAAAGAAATGAAGAACACCACCTGTGAAATCTGACATCAACAATAATATAGGACTAAGTAGCTGCCATTTTGGAATGTTTCATACGTCACTAGGCTATGGCATTTCCCCATTCTTTGATTGCCGTAAACCTTGAGATCATTTGAAGGGGTGTGCTTTCCTTGGCATATTGCATGGCCCTGATGAGCAATGATGAACTTAAATATGTGAAGGGAAGCAAGGTATTGAATACAAATTTTAGGTTGATGCTTGTGCTTGTTTCTATACAAAATTATTGAGCTTCTTACTATTCTTGTGTTGTGTAGACTTCAGCAGTAAACGCCAGGAGATGAAAGAACATGGAAGGGATGTGACAGAGAAATACCTCTTTTCTACATCTGGTGGGACCGAAGCGTTTATAAAGGCAAGTATTGGTTGTGCAACCCAACATTGTAAACCTCTAGGCATGTGCCCAGTCATTGTTGAGACAGGCTAAATGGAAGTGTTGAACTTTCCAGGGTTTGGGATTCTAAAAGTGTTATTTCAGAATTGAGAATTAAAGAACACACAGAACTAAGCCAAGTCCATTGGACAGAAAAGGAACTACATCGTTACTATAAAGAATAGATGATTGAGTAAGGTTGTAACATTGTGAGATCATTTCTGATCAATTTGTTATATCTTTAACTTTTAGGGAAAGACTGCAGTGCCGTCACAGGGAAGAAGTGTGCTTGGTGATAGCACTAAAGGAGTGTACTTGAAGAAAAATGCTGACGTATGTTTGAGGTGCCAGGTGGCCTATCATCGCACAAAAACCAGACTCTTGATCTACAAGGTGAGAGCTTATTGATGTCCTGACAGTTGTTCTAACCATTATATGGTTTTCCAGTTTGGATAATGCATCATTTATTCCACAGTACTTGAGATGGGTTTCCACAAAAGTGGATCAATAATTTTTCTTTCCAATGCCTGAAAAAAAAGAAGTAAAAATTGATAAAAGTAGGTCATAGATAAATGTTTTAATCCATCACTGCTAATCATCTTCCATAAATATAACAAGGCAATCAGAGATGACAGACTTCATCCCCTTTATGTAATTAGAAGTGCACACATGCACAAGCAGACATGCTTCATAGGAAATTAACTCCCATAGACAGGGGTGATGTGTAAGAACCTCTACAAGAATTGAAATGGGAATGGAACAGGAGAGTAGGCATAAAGGTGCAGGACTCATTGGCTCACTACGACTGGAGTCCAGGCCCTTAACTGCCTACCTACTTACCTAGTCCCCTGACCTCTGGGTCGTTGGGGGGACAAGGTAGCAAGGAAGATGGACATCTGTCTCCGGGCCCTTAACAAAGAGTGCTTATTTTTACTGTACTATATACTGAAAATAAAGCTGCCAAAAACAGATATACATTACCTGCCTGGGAAGACAATCTTTAGTTTAAAGGTGACCTTGCACTTCTATGTCACCCCCTCTACCTTGTTTATGTTGTAAATTGTGATATTAACTTATCCTATCTTGGTGTGAAACTTACGAGATTTAAATGTTACAGGTCATGTTAGGGCGAGTCCTTGCAGTAGCACCCAACAGCAGGCCAGACCCTGACCCCAACCATGACTGCCACGTGTCCAGGCAACCTCCCAGACTGACAGACAAGTACTGGGACCAGTACCTCAAAACGCAGGTAAGAGCACTTGTAATAGGACATAGATTCTGTTTTTACAAAAAGCAGGTTAATGAACCCCTGGGTAAGTCAGTGAAGTCCCAACATACCATATATCATTATCAACATTTTGTCCGTCTGTATCATTTCAATCCAGTGTCCTATAAATCCTTCTTTTTTCATTGGGACTTAATTTCGCTGTTAAGGGAAAATAGTTTTCAGTGTTTTAACTAATTTGAGGTTGCGTTGCGGGTTTTGTCTGCTTTAAGGTTGTTGTTATAACATATATATTAACAGTTCAGTCGTAGTAATACAAAGATCACTACTCCTTGCTAGTCTCCATCCTCTTGATAACTATGATGAATCTTTAATAAAAGTTTAAATCTTACCACAGTTTTACAATGACAAGTTTATCCACATTGTTGGAAAATACACTAAGTCTTGTATTAGTAAGAGTATGCAAATAAACTGTGGAGCTTGCATAGTTTTATTCTGTGCTTTTTTTGTCAGACTGTTAAACAGAGAAGTAAAGTAAAGGATCTTTTGTTGACTTTCTGTTCCAGGTGTACCTGTATGAATATAATGATGAAGGACTGCCAGTTAAGAGACCACGACAAGTCCTTCCATATGCAGCAGTCACACTTGTAGATACAACATCAACAGATGAAGAGCAAAGTGACCAACTCACCGTCCATCGAGTTGTTGAGGGATTCCCCATGTTAGAACCTGTGAGTGTGACACTTGATCATAGAAAACCAGTGGAACCACTTTGTCCAAAATCAACAACTTGTGTTCCATCACCATTTTCAAGTGTCATAAGAAAGACACAATGTGAAGTTTGGAGGAAGAAGGTTGCAGTTCTCAAAGGTAAACACACACCAACTGCAGCTGTAACACATCCCAAACAAGTAGGAACTGAAGACAAAATTCATTCCAGATCAGTGATTGAGACTGAAACCAAACACAAGAAAACTGCAACACCACCAAAACAAAATGGCACCCAAGACAACATACATTCAATATCAATAATTGACAGCGCAACCGACCACAAGGAAAGTGTAACACCTCCAAAAGATAAAAGCACTCAAAACAAAGTACAATCCACCGCAGGGACTTTTGCAACCAACCACAAGAAAACTGTGTGTCTTACTTCTGTCAAAGGAAAAAAACACAGCTCATCAGAAACAAAGAAACACCTGTTTGCAAAACCAGATAGGAAGATATTGGTCAAGAAAAAGAAGAAGAAAGGCAAAGCCACACTTGCCACCAAAGAGAGCATGTCTGTTTCTACACACACCAAAGATGTGACAAGTGGCTGTGGTAAACCAGCTGAACAAAATAATCTGGATTCTGAGACAGCTGTCAACATCATGGATAGAGTGAAAGACCCAAAGCTGGCCAGGAGAAGAAAGCCAGTGGACTTTATCTACAACGAATACCAAAGTTCATCAGTTGTGTCTCCAAAACCCCTATCCTGGGAGAAGAAGAAGAGGAACAACAGGCAAAAGGAAGAACTGTTCCTATCATCTCCATCAGGAGTTGATGAAATTGAAATAAGATCTGCAGTAGTGGTGCTGGAGCACCTGGACCATCAGACCATAGTGTCTGATAAGTTGCCTCCCTCCTATGCTAGTGGAAGGAGAGAAAGCACAAGTTCAGAAAGCAGTGGGTTGTCGGAGGAGTTCCTGACCCTGGACATCTGGACAGAAAAGGATTGTATTAGAACTACAAGTCTTGCTCCTGAAGCTAACCCTAGAGCGTCAAAGTCAGATGATATTTCTGAAGATAGGGAGGAAGAATCTGAAACACCAATGGTGCAGTCCCTTGATGTGCAAGTATCTGACCCTGTCCAGAGAAATTTCCTCACTATTGCAGCTGAACCAAACAGCAGTCACGATGGTGAAGTAAGTAGACACTCTCCTGTCATGTCTGAGGCTTTAGGTTCTACTTCTTCGGATGCTTCCCAAGATAGGGAGCAAGAATCCGAAACACAGACCGTGATATCCCTTAATGTGCAAGTGCCCGAACCTGTCCAGAGAAATTACCTCACTACGGCAGCTGAATCAAATAGCATTCACTATGGTGATGATGAAGCCAGTGTGCCCTCCCCTGGCTTGTCTGAGGCTTTAGGTTTCACTTCGTTGGATACCTCTCAAGATAGGGAGCAAGAATCCGAAACACAGACCGTGATATACCTTGATGTGCAAGTGCCTGAACCTGTCCAGAGAAATTTCCTCACTATGGTAGCTGAACCAATCAGCATGCATAGTGGCAAAGTCAGTGCACCCTCTCCAGGTGTGTCCGAGGCTTTAGGTTCTACTTCTTCTGATACTTCCCAAGATAGGGAGCAAGAATCTGAAACACAGACCTTATCCGTTAATGTGCAAGTGCCTGACCTTGTCCACAATTCGGCAGCTGAGTCAAACAGCAGTTACGGTGGTGAAGACGGTGCACTGTCTCCTTGCGCGTCTCAGGCCTCAGGATGTACTGCTGATGACAAGTTGCCTTCTGAAGATGAGGGAAGTGAAGTGGACAATGACAGTGTGCTTGACCATGGGTTGGAGGTCATCGAAGGCTTGGGGAGGTCTTTGGACTTAATGGACTTTCACTCACTCAATGAAGAGGATAGCATAAGTGATGCTACAGAGCATGAGATAGAGTCCATTCCTCAACAGGAAGATGGCATGCAGGAGGAGCCCCATGATAAGGAGGACAACAACTGTGATATCTGTGCAGAGGAGGCTGTTTATGCTGATAAGGACCATGTGGCTGAACAAGATGGCATGGACGATTGCATAACAACATGTCAGGCTACCATCAAGGAAGAGAGAGATACTTGGAGTTGTAGATTTGAGGCCCAGGTTGATACTGAGAACAAAGATTGTGACTTTACTTCTAGAGAGCGAATGGACCTCACCATGCAGGTAGAGCAAGTCTGGGGAGACCCCTTTGTTCCTGACTCTCCATCATCAGAATTATCAGACATTGACATCTTCTCCCTAGATGCAGAACTACCTGAGCATCTAGTGGATGAGTTAAATTTCTTTGAAGAAACTGAAGAAAGTGACGAGCAGGTAGCACTAGATTATACTATTCCCTCCACCAGTGAAGATGCCCATGGAGATTTGAATGGGAATGAGCCTAGAGAAGGAGCTGAAGAACTGGGGATAAAAGTTGACGGAAGTGGTGTGGAATCAGAGGTTGCAACTGTGCTCAACTGTGATCAAGCAACAACAGACTCAAGGCAGCTATCTATGGGTGAAAAGGATGAATTGCCACTGTCTCAAGATGCAAATTCCTCTGTGGCAGACTCCCAATCAGTTGCAGAAGATATTGTGGAGAGACATGTAAACTCAGAACTCAAAGCTGAGGAAATGGTTTCTGTCAAGATGGAACCTGTGGAATCTTACATGGATTCCAAAGTATTGAAACTGAAAGAAGATGAGAAGCAACTCAAACTGAAGTTACAACAACTGCGGGATGAACGAAAAAGGTATGAAGCTGAAACTGGCAATGCCAAAAGTGCTGCTGCTGAAGAATTTTCAAACCATCAATCTAGTCCTTATGACCCCCCAAACTGTGAATCTGAATATCATGTCTCCTCCTCTGACCAAGGCACAGAAATGATTGTAATGGGGACAAAAGCAGTTGAAAGTGGTCAGCAAGGTATGAAGAAAAGCGACAAAATAATCAGCACAGAATTTGTGAAAGAAGAAAGGGAGGAAGACTCAAGTACATCTTCAAGGGATTCTGTGTCAAGTGACCAGTGTGCTGTGGACCAGGAAAGTGTAACATTGTCAGAGCCAGCCGGTGCGCCCAAAACCAATGGTGCTCAAGAAACCTTGAATTCCTGTGAGAACAAGAATGAAGAGAAAGTATCCAATGAACTTCATTATGAAGATGATACCAGCAGCTCAAATACAGGTAAAGATCACAATCTCAACATTGTCACAAAAGTGGCTTCTGGTGACAATGTTATTGATACTCTGCAATGCAGTGCTCTGAAGGAGAAACTAAGCCTTACTGACAGACTTAGGCAGTTGAGGTGTACTGAGCTGTCCTTGTCACTCGACACAATGCAATCTCCCGATGAATTCTCATCAACTGTCCAAAGAGATTCTTCTCCACTACAGCCTGCTATAGCATCTTCATCAAAAGATGAGAGGAGGATCAACACAACATCTTCATCAAAGGGCGAAATAAAGGTCTACACATTGGCTGATACATATCAAGTGCCAACTAACAAAATGTTGACCAAGATGGGGTTGACAAAGCTTGACAGAGAAGTCAGTAAGCAACAATGGAAAGAAAAGAGAGAGTCCTGGAAGCTGGAAGCAAAGTCCAGTGGACGGGCTCCATTCAACAGCAGACGGGTGGACCAGTCTGCTATAGACCATCAGATTGATGGCAGTGTCGAGAGTTGTCAAATAAAAAAGCAGGATGGAAAAGCTGATAACAATGGAGAACCATGCAGCCGTGACAAGCTTGCTTCTGATTCGTCAAGTATGGGCAGTGTGCTGCTACAGGATGCTGTGGTACAAAGGCAATGGGACAACTGGAGAAGGCAAAACAAAAAGAAGAGCAAAAGGTGGAAGGACAGTAAGAAGCTGCAGAGAAAACTGAAGCACCAAAGTAGAAGTGCACATTCATTTACATGCAAAAGCAAGACTTGGAAAAAGAGGTATCCAAACTCAAGTAGTGGAGAGAAAAAGTCTAAACCAAGGGAGGACAGACAGGAAATGTTGGTCAGAGAAGGAGACAAAATGCAGTGTCCTCCACAGAAAAGGAAAGCTGATGTATCTTCAGAGGGTTTAGGCAATAAGCCAAAAAGGCAAAGACGTGAGATGAAGTCTTTTCCAACCAAAAGGGAAAAAGTAGCTTCAACAAATGTGAATGCAGAGGCCAGGAAAACAGAAGTAAGAGTTAAGAATAAGAAGGATTGCTCTACTGATTCTAGGGCACAGAATTCGAAGGAACGCAAAACAGGCATGGCTACAAAACCGGAAGGGAGGTCTTCAGTGTGCGAGGTACAGAGCTGCAGAAGTTCAGTTCCCAGTTCTCGACCCATGCCAACAACAGAAGTCACCAATGATGAGAAGTCACAAAAAGAGACTCTGCAAGTCAAGGATAGCAGCTTTCAACCAACATTCAGTGCCCAAGCAGAGCTCTCAGCAGACAAATTGTCACAAGAAGATACAGAAGAAGTCAAGACTGGTAGTTCTGTGATCCTTGAGCAGCTCTACAGAGACATGCAGGTAAAACTGAAGGACGTCACAACTGCTGCAGAAAGAGAGCGTCTCCTCCTGGCCATGAAAGTACTCCAAGAGTCAGGAGGGACTGAAATCAAGGACATATCATCTGGCAATGGTTCACAGGACATTCGTGAAACAGATGAAATAGAACCATCCAAAGAAGCTGTTGAATTACAGCAACCTTTGTGTATAGGTGATTCTCATGGGCCATATACTAATGATCTGAGCAAAGAAGAGACATCAGCTCAATCTAGGGAGATGGTCCAGACAGATTCCTGTCAGAGTTTAGACAAAGACCTCCCCGACCAAGGGACTGCAAGCAGTGAACTTGATGGAAAAGATGACTGTTACCCCATAGATATCGATACTTCTGCTGAAGAGAACATTGGGAAGCCTTTGCTAGATGACTATGACTCAGTGGACATGGACATCTCAGAAGATTCAACAAACCCTCACTTACTGGACAACTTCATGTTAGTAGACATGGATACCAGCATAGAAGAGACAAAACCTCACCAACAGGACAACATAGAAGGGGCTAAAGAACCAGAGTCACCGGAAAGCGTACAAGAGCAACAAGATGCACCTTATAGTCCTACATGGAATGGCTTTTTTGAAGACTCATGCGACTTTCAGATAAACCAAACTGAAAGTTTCCTTGACATGCCACCAGAAGTCGTCAGAGTATCTGTGCCCCATTCAGTGTCTTCAAACCTTTCAATTTCTGAAAAGGCGCTACTACAGGATGTGTTGGAGGTCCTGGGTGCAGAGACGCCACTGGTGGAGGTCCAGGGTGTAGAGACGCCACTGGTGGAGGTAGCGGGTATAGAGACACCACTGGAGTTGATGCAGGATGAAGATACGCCACTGTCAGATACACGGCGTGTCGAAACAACACAGGTGGAAACCCAGAGTGATGATTATCATCGTCAGGAGGGGACTCAGCCAATTGGACGCAAGGGTGATGATCTTTCCGAGACGGAAAAAGCAGAAGACAGAAAGACTCCCCCTATAGATGAGACGGCGTCATTCCTGATACAGCCCCCAGACTTTCTCAAAGAGTCAATCAGTGACCCTCATCTGTCAATCAAAGCTCTTTTATCTCCACCTCAAGACAGAAATGTGTCTGTCCCACAGCCAGCAATGTTGGGAAGAGATGGACATTTGATGACATTATCTTCAAAGATACCATCCCCTGGAAGTTCTCCTCACTCCCTTGTTGAGCCACTTGCGAATGAAAGCCAACATACATCTGTAATGGGGAAGAAGACACAAAACAGTCCTATGTTTCATGAACACAAGCTTCTTCGGCCAAAGCGACTCCCATCTGGGGATGTGTACGTGAACCCCATTGAAATACCCCTTGAATGCAGCGAAGGAAATCCAGAAGATCCGCGAACAAAACCAAACTCAATCAAGACCTTTGAATTGGAAGTCCTTCACTGGAAGAGCCATCCCAGTCCAGCTAAGAGACGGAGACGTGAATCTGCACCCCAAACCCGGCCAGCTTCAACTACCCTTTCATCACCCAAAACAGATTTTCCCTCTCATTCACCAGTATCTGATGATACTGGGGAAGCTACTCCACTACTTGTACAAACAGTTGGTCAACAACTGTTGAAGTCTCTGCAGAACTCTTTGAGGAGTCATTCAGGTGAGGCATCTAAACCTAATCACCAAGAGCACAGGTCAAGGAATGTCTCCCAAATTTCAAGGGATCCAAGAATCAGGAAGAGACGCCAGTCCGAGCCAAACAACACAAAAGGCAGTAGTAGTGGAGAAGAGTCATTAGTGGAAGTAAGGAGGCAGATCCTCAAGGATCTGAGGGACCAAGTCAGTAAACTCAACAAGAGGGGCACACTTGTGGAGAGCGATAGTGAAGGAAGAGAGCAGCCTGCCGCTGAAACAATGCACCATGGGATCCAACAAACAGGATCCTTAAGCCCATTCAGCAGCACCAAGTCAGTCAGTGAAGAAGTGAACACCACATCTAAGAATAGAGACCAACATGCAGATTCTGACATGAAAGAAGGAGTAATTGTCTCCAAGGAAGAAGCCAAGGGTAGCAATCTGTTACGGAAGAAGATGAAAAGAAAGACAGCACCTGGAAAAGATATCTCTTCCAAGAAGCAAAAATATGACCACCCGAAGCTTTGTGCAGCTGATCTGCTGACGTCTTCTCAAACTTCATCTGGTGACTTGGAAGTCAGAGGTCTCCCATCAAAGCCTAGGCACTGCAGTTCTCCTAAGCCTGTAACATCTTCAGATAAAACATCTTCCTTGGCAAGGAAGAGTACTAGTGTAGTTGTAAAGCAAAGAACAAAACAGGAAAGAAAAGAGATGGGAAGAGATCAAATGAACCACAAAGATTGTCATACCAGACAACACACTAATCCCAAACATGGTCATGTCAGAAAGAGCACTGATGGCAAAAAGTCCTGTGGTAAGAGAGAGACTCCAGGGGATGAACAAGAGGGATCAGGAACCCTGAAGATGTCAGCCAGACGGCAGCAGAATATGAAACTGGACAACCGGGTTGTGACAGATGAATTGTGCTTGTCAGAGGATGTTGACAGAGGGATAATACAGACAACTCACATTGGTGAGGACTGCAGTGAGGAGCCGGAAACATTGGTTGAGGAACAGGAAGAAAGGAAGGCACATGAAGAGCTTTTGAATAATGAACATGGCACAATTGATGCCGGCAATGCCTTTCAAGAAGACAGTATGTTGGTCGATGCCCACCCTGGGCAGAATGAGAATGTCCAACAGCAAGGAGAAAATGCCATCTCGCTGAGCTTAGCCAATCCCTTGAAAACTGACAGTCATCTTGCAAGTATGAATCCAGACTGTACATCTTTAAACTTGAAAAACTACCCTTTGCTTACGACAAAGGAAAAAGGGGGAAAATGTCTGAATCAAAAAGAGACCCTCGTTTACTACCAGAAGAGACTACGAGACCTGGGCGAACAGCGCAATACTCTGTCATCCATTGCACCTAGTATTGACCCCGGTTGTTTGAAAGACAGTCTGGTTTCTTTAGAGCGGGAGATGCTGGAAGCAAAAGTCTGTATTTACAGCATGAGATGTCTAGATATTTTTC